>NC_089799.1:32699613-32727113 GCF_040412425.1 Macrobrachium rosenbergii | reverse complement strand
TTTTTATTCTGTCCATCTTTGTTACCCCACACATCCACTCTGCATCATTTTCATTTCTGTGTTCGATGTTTCTGCATCCACCTTTCTCTCTCTTGCAGGTCTCTTTACCCGCCTTCGCTTTGTTTCTTGCTCTCCATACATCCAAAGGTGGTCTCACTATCCCTTCTCATTGTCTTATATACTTTCCTGGGCGTTCTTTAAGTTTATATTAGTAGTTCCTCTTATTCTTTCATTTTTTATTCTGTCCATCTTTGTTACCCCACACATGCTGGCTACTGCATCCAATTTCTTCACCTTTGATGTTTCTGCTCCATCTTTCTCCAATTTCTCCATCCAGCCTGCACTCTGTGTTTTATTTCTACATCCAGATTTCCATCACCACCCACTATTGAACCAAGGTACTGAAATTTTTCTACTCAGTTCAACATTGTCCCTTCTATACTAATCTCGGAGTTTTGATCTTCATTAAAACTTAGGTATTCAGTCTTCTTCCTACTGATCTTTAAACCTCTGTCTTCCTCCATTGCTCTAGTTTTGACTCCACTACCCCTCTGTTGGTGCTGCATAACACGATGTCATCAGCAAACAACATGCACCAGAGGGATTGATCTCTTATTCCTTGAGATAGCACAAGCATTATCAGGTCAAAAAGAAATGGACTTAGAGCAGAGCCCTGATGTAAACCAACTCGTACTGGTATCCATTCAGTTAATCCAACACCGCTTCTGACCTGCATTTTTACCCCTTCATACATATCTTGGACCAACCTCACATATTTCTCCGGTGTTCCCTGCAGCCACTGGGGTGGACAAGCCAGTCCAACTCAGTGCCGGTCCCAAGCCCGGATAAATGGGGAGGGTAGGCGTCAGGAAGGGCTTCCGGCCATAAAATCTAGCCAAAACCAAATATGACAGTATATATTTTTTTCAAAATAAAATAAAGAAGGGATATTACTGATGTATTCTTTCTTTATTTAACTGTGTGTATGTATATATATATATATATATATATATATATATATATATATATATATATATATATATATATATATATATATACATAACATAAATATGTATAAATATATATATATATATATATATATATATATATATATATATATATATATACACACACATGAACACACACAAAATATATATATATATATATATATATATATATATATATATATATATATATATATATATTTGTGTGTGTTCGTGTGTGTGTGTGTGTACTCACAGATAAAATAAAAAAGGAACAGATCAGTAAAAATACAAAAGGTAAGGTGCCTAATTTTAATAAAAAGTTATACAAGTCATTAACGGTACATGTAGACCTTGACTTTGGACCAGGTAGTAGTTTAAAATTTTTACCATTTGCACAACCATAACTAATACATACATGGTATTCAGCTTGTAAGTTTTACAGATATAAAAATTACAAAATGTATACAAAAGTGAAGGTAAAGACAGTGTAATGTAGCCTTTGAAGATAGAATGAGAGAAATTTAAGTGAAGAATGGAAAGGTATCATTAGAGAAATTTCAGTGGAAGAATGGAAAGGTATCATCAGGTGATAGGATCCATTTTTTTTTTATTATTTTACTAAAACTGACCTCTCTCTCTCTCTCTCTCTCTCTCTCTCTCTCTCTCTCTCTCTCTCTCTCTCTCTCTCTCTCTCGTACAGGGTTATAGTCTAAAAACAAAGTGACTCCTAGCTAATGATCTGTTATATTGCGGAGCTACATTGCTATTCTCTCTCTCTCTCTCTCTCTCTCTCTCTCTCTCTCTCTCTCTCTTTCCTTCATCCTTTTAAAAAGCTAGTATGAGATGCAGGCAAAAAAAAAGGGGGTCGCATTAAAAATGAAATCAAGATAAATGCAGGCGCATATTCCGTGAAAACTGCATCTCGTTTCACTTCATGCCTCTCATTAAACTCAACTGCCAAATTATTCCGTTGCATGGTTTCGCTCCTCTCATGATTGGTGGATGTCTTTCTTGATCTGGTACCAAGGAAACAGTTCTTGAATCCACTGTCTGGGGTCTTTGTTTATAAGAACTTAAACTTTCTATTTATGAAAACTTGTGGACCAATACCAGTTTTGATAGTTTTATGAAGAGTATCTTGGAGTGTCCTTGCTATGCCTGCACTGAATTTTTATATTATGAACTGAATTCAAATTTATGAACATAAAGGAAAGGAAAGACCTTTCTATAGAATTTACGAGATAAACGCCTCGAAAAGGGAATTGAAACAAGCAGGTAAACTATTGTCTGCTCTTGCTATACAGTTCTTCACTTTCACTTTCTCCTATGTAGTCATCTCGGAATACATAGCCTTATCATCAAGTGGAAATCCTGCAGTAACGGGTTTGCCATTTCCCTTGTAGCGTTATAGGCTTTCATGAAATTGGGAGATAAATTGAGAATTTGACGTTCTTTAAAATATTAAGGTTACCATATTTTTTTAACAGCCTCAACTTTGAATGTTTACCAGTACTCGGATCATTTGCCCGTATTCCAATGATTTTCAAACGGTTTGTTCACTTTTTTCGAGATTTAGACATTCCATTGCATAATATCCGGATTACCATATACGTGATTATATATATATATATATATATATATATATATATATATATATATATATATATATATATATATATATATATATATATATATATATGTGTGTGTGTGTGTTTATATTATATATACATAAATAAATTATATATATATATATATATATATATATATATATATATATATATATATATATATATATATATATATATATATATATATATATATATATATATATATATATTTTGCAGTTTATATACCACTATCAGGCAACTTCCTAGAAACAGTAAACAAAGTTGTACCACTATATTTTGCAAGGTGCTAAATTACGGATGATTTTTACTGGTCTTGCAATGCGTGCTCCCATCATTGGACCAAATGGTGAAAATTCAGTCACACTGGGAAGTGTCAAAAACTTCCATGCCAAATTCTGGCTTAGCTACCAGCTTTGGAAGCCAACGGCAATTCAACCCTGAAGTTACCTGTCACCTGCTTTCTGTCTGCATACCTAGTCAACTACCTTTCAATAATTTTCCCTCTGTGTACCAGTCAAATGGTTTGATTTCTAAGAATAAATGTCAGTCTCATTCCAAACTCCTGTGTGTCTCTCCCTTAAACTGGTGACCTTCCAGAGCTGCCAGTATGGTTTTCTCATAGATAAAATTTGCTACTCTATTTGAGCTCAAGGTTGTCAGACACCAAATCAGTATACCCAGGATGGTATGTACATAAACATCTGGTGTTTAATGGACTCATACAGCCTTGCCTAGACTTCAAAAAGATCCATTTGTGGACTAATTATTTTGCCACATTTTTGGCTTAGTCTCTTGAGGACACAAAGACAAGCTTTTAGGGTAAACCATGTAGGAAAGAACACAGAGGATGTCTGTGGATGATACATCAAACATGAATGCCATCATCCTTCTTCTGCATCCATTCTCAATACAGAATTATACCTCCATAACATTACAAGCTCCTCAAAGAAAGCAAACTATGCACCCTAGCTGATCCCAGATGCCCTTTTCCCCAGGATCTCACATTGGCTTGATGCTTAGGGAGAGAATATCATACGAGGACATGCACAAATTCCCCAAAATGAAATTCTCCCTAGCCTTATTTGCCCATGCCCAATGGGCCCTCTGCTTGCCAAACACACTGCTGAGGGACATGGCAGTAAGGGTAGTCTGGGACAAACTTTAATTCCTGTTACAGTCCCAGAAAAAATACTGATGGGACACCTAATAAAGTTGACCTTGTAAGAGAAATATGGCCCGATTGCCATCCCCACCAGTATCCAAGCCCCCCCTCCCCAATGCAGAAGGCATGTTGATGGAAGGTATCTGGAAGAAGGCGGATGAGTTGTTGGAGGCTTCAAAAGTCTTATGATATACCACCCACTACTTTTATTAGGCCAGGGACAACCAAGATCAAAAAGACAAAAGTCAAACCAGCACCTTGCAGGAGGGCCCTTATAAACTGTAATAGAAAGAATAAACTAATAGAAAGAATGTCCCCACGCATCTGTGTACAGTTATTACATTCTGGACAGCCGTTCATGTCTTAGATTGTTTGTAAGCTGGTTTTATTATCCTTTTCAAGGTAGTGTACTCTTCATGCATATTTAAGTATGATATAAAGTCAATAAAATACTGTACTTTTTTTCATCCTAAAACATAATACACTGTACATACTGTATTTTATAGGTTACTTTATTAATAGGAATGATATAAATTGTGATGATAATACAGATGTTTTACTTACCTTTGAAACTGGAACAGTAGGCTTGAGGTGATGGATGAGAGGATGAGAGGCAGTTGTGGAGTTACAGGGGCAGCAGGTCATCAACGTCAATGTCTGCTTTGTCAAGGGTTTCTTCAGGAACACTTTCTTCCCCATCTGAGGAGGAAGCAGTCAGTGGAGGTGGGGAGGGCCCTTGAGGTTGAAGGCACTGGTTTGAAGAATTGGTCTAAGGAAGTTTGTGCTGATTTTCTTTTCTTTTTTTCGTACATGAGACAATAACACTGAATAGCATCGTTGATGGTTGTTGCTACTGTTGAGAGTCCCAGCATTCAGGTTCTGATTCTCAAAAATAGTGATAGCCTTGTTTCAAACTTCTTCAAAGGAACAGGTTCTGCTTCCTTGTGTTCTTCTGTTCTTTGTGTTTCTTCCAGCTCCATATTTGACTATAAAATCACAGGAATAGCTTGGAGCACAACTGATTATGTCCTACTGCTGGTGCAGGTACAAAGGGCTGGGGTGGTCGGCTGGTGCACGCTACGGTGCTGAGCAGTGTGGGTTGTGGAAAAAATTCTTACTAGGCAAAATAGGCATGCAGAGCAAATTTTAACTTACAGGTGGCAAAGGGGAGTGCTGTGAACACAGTTTTAATTTGCCACTATGTCTGTTCACATCTCTGAATGATTGTAACACAAATGTTCATAAGTGGGGTGGTAACTGTGTACCAACACAGGTTTGGGAAAGCCACAAGAACTGCTCCCCTGGCTGTAACTAGAGAAATAAATGAGCAGGCCAGCCACCCAAGACTAATGGTGGCTATTACAACCCCAACAGACACCCACTCTACCAGGTTCTACATTGTCAGCCATGTGTCCAGCAGGAATTTCTACCTTCAAATCAATACCCCATCCCAGCTCCTGCATCAACAGAGGACAGATACAAGCCCACTGACAGCAGCCTCTTGTGTAGTGGCTGCCAGCAGTAGTCCCATACCATCATACCTCTACCCTCCACCTATAATGAAAAAAATACACGCGAGGGTTCACTGCTGCAGATGCCCAGATGCCCTCTTGCTTGGCGCCAACTTCATAGGACATTTTGACCTGCAGATAGGTGTTACTGATTGCCACCTTTTCGACCTAGCCTCCTTTCAGTTGACATCACGCACTACCAGCTCCAAGCAGCAGTTCATTTTCTGAGTGGGTCCCACGGACCTCCATACCCTATTGCAGGATTTCCCAGATGTCTTTAGGCCAGAACTCAAGCAGACTCTGAGGATACCAACACCGTACACCATATACTACCACATTTAAACAATAGGCCCACTTTATACATTCAGAATTCCATTGTCTACCCTGGAAAGGCTTATCACCATGAAGAAAGCATTCTAGGAAATGTAAGGCATTTGCCAGCAGGCCTTCAGCCCTTGGCCCTTTTTACATTCCACAGTGAAGAAAATAGACAGATCCTGTCAACTATGCAGAGATTACAGGCTACTTAATCTACAAACAGAGACCAATCACTAAACTCCCCAACATAGTGGACACCACTTGCACCCTCCTCAGAGCAAAATCTTCTCAAAGTCCCAGTTCACCAAGGTGATGTCCTGGAAACTGCAATCTTCATGCCATTTGCAACCTAAATTCTACCTTTGGCCTTTATAAGTCAGAGGCCACGTTCCAGAGGCTGATTGAGGACATTCAACTGGCTCCCATTTTGCATTGATTGCATTGATGATATCATCTCTAGGAATAAAAAAGATCACCAGAAGCATATCAAAGCTTTCCTTTCCCCACTGTGGGATAATGGTTTGGTTTTCTGTCCTGACAGATGTGTCATCAGGGCCTCCAGTGTTGAATCGTTAGGTCATCAAGTTTCAGAAAAATAGCATCCACCCCCTGCCCTTCGAGGTATCAGCTGTTGGAAAGTGCCCCTATTTAACTACCATTAAAGATCTCTAGGAATTCTCAAGAAAGGTAAAGTACTATCACCAGTTCTAGCCAAACATTGCACAAATCATTGCCCTTCTAAGGCACCCTCAGCAGAAACACCAAGACCTTAAACAGGGGTCCCACCCAACAAGTTGCCTTCAAAGCCACCAAGGACACCCTGGCATCTGTCACTATTCTGGCATTCCCCAGTTCATGGGCCAAATGCAAGCTAGCCACAGACAGCAGCAACATGACTTTGGATGTAATAGAACAAATAGTCAACAGGAAAACCCACTCCCTTAATTTCTTCTGCAGAAAACTAAATCCCAAGAGGAAGTAATGCACCTTTGATAAGAAACTTCTCTCCATACACCTTAGCACCTGGCACTTCAGGGACCTACTTGAAGGTACACCTTTTACCGTCCTTACAGACCACAACCACTCGTTCATGCTCTTACCAAATCCTAGATCATACTCCTCCCACCAAGAGTGCCAACTCTTTGACATCATTTAATTCTGGTGCTCCATACTTCATATACCCAGCAGGAAACAACCAATGGCTGATGCACTACCCAGAATAGAAATCAACAGAGTCCAGTTGGGATAAAATAAGACAAGCTTGATGATGCCCAACTCCTAGACCTCATAACTAGAGCCTACTGCAATGCCAACACCAGCTGCCAACTACTCTTCAGGAAAAGGCATTCAACCCTTTCCATGGACTCTGTACACCTTTGGGAGGGCAGCAGCCACATTAGGGACATGAAAATGGGAGTCAAATAATGCCTCAAATCCCAAATACGGAAAATAACCCACGACATGGGATGTATCATCAAATTTCCAAATCCCAGATGTTGGTTTGGTCACTAACATGTTGACACATTAGGCTAATTATCCCCATTCAATGGGTTCAGATACATTTTCATGGCTACTGATTGATCCACACAGTAGCCAGAAGCAATACCAATGTAAGCAACTCCACATGCCTGTGGTCGAGCACTCCTTAATGGCAACATGGATCAAGTTGTTTCACGCTACTATGTATGAGCCTTTTCTCATAGCTACTTGAATTTTACATACGTAGCAGTGCACTGTATTTAATGCAGTCCATTATATATATATATATATATATATATATATATATATATATATATATATATATATATATATATATATATATATATATATATATATATATATATATATATATATATATATATATATATATATATATATATATTTATATGTACATACATATATATATATATATATATATATATATATATATATATATATATATATATATATATATATATACACAGTATATATCATGTATATACTTTATAATTTAAACAAGTTTCATAAGCTGTTACTAGATTTTCTTAAATATGGCTAGAATATGGCTGTCTGCATGTCAGAGGCGTATATTTTTAAAACTGCAAATTGTTTAGACCTATTCAAGTCATGAAAAGAAACTTTTGTTCCTAGAAAATATAATTTAATACTGTTTTTCTAATCTAGGATATTCATATTTCTGTTGGGCTGATTTTATTTGTATTTTTGTACGTTGATCCATATTTATATAAGCGCAGGTGTTAATGTGAATTGAATGCATTGATCTGGTTATATATTCTTTGGCAGCCTCTCTGTTTTTGGTATTCGATGTCTGTTCCGTAAAGTTGTTATTCCATTTTAGGAGAAAGCCAAGAAGTTTGTGTTAATTGCAAATCAGAATTTTTTCTCTGTTGTCAATTTGGTCGTGACAGCTGTTATTTGGATATGGCTAAACTTTTTCAAGTATCATTTTTACCTTTGATTGCGTGTGTGAATAGTGTTTCAATTTAAGAATATTAATTTGAGTTTTGTCTAATCTGGATATGAGCCTGAAAAGTGAGTGAATTTATTCAAAATCTGTTAGCGGGTGAGAAGATTCTGAAATGAATTTGTATTTTCATATTGTACAGAATAAAGATTTCCAGTCTTTCCTTTTGAGAATAACAATAAATTTCTTGCTCAGAATAAATTTAAAGTGACTCAGCATTTCCTGGAGAAAACGAACTGCGTTTATTCCTCACAAAAGTTTGTGCATATATAATAATCGGATATTCAGTATCTTTTTATATATAATAATGGTTAGGACAGATAATTCCGTTTGACTTGAGGTACGAATGGACTAATCCTACTCTCCTTGCTGTCAACCACGCTGAGGATTTTCGGAAATGGGGAGCTGTTGCACGCCAGGCCACACCCTCCGAGAGCTCGACCTGGACGTCCACTACATGGGATATCACGTTGCCGAGGGGTTGCGACTGTCTTGCCGAGATCTCGCAACTTAGGGGGTTAATTGTAATGTCACTCAAGTAACCGTAAGTTTTGACTAGCTCGACGAAACTAAGTTTGCGGAAGAATTTCACGGTTTATGTTCGGAAAAGGAGGATAAAAAGTTAGGAAGGAAGAACAAGGGAAAGCAATGTGAAACGATACATTTTGTGTGCTTGTATGAGAGAGAGAGAGAGAGAGAGAGAGAGAGAGAGAGAGAGAGAGAGAGAGAGAGTCGGATCAGGGGTAGGAAATGAACAGGCACATATGATGAACTAAGCAAGAACCCTTCTTGTCTATTTTAGTTTTCTTTCATAGATTCAGTTGCTGTTCAGATTAACCCGAGTTCTTAAAGCAGTGGTGTTTGCAGACTTGACTTTCATGTCTTCTTGGCTTGGAATTTCCCTTTTAATTCGCTCAAGTATTTTCCAATGCGTTTCTTACTGTAACAAGTATAGTCCTAAAATTGATGCTGATTCTTTTCTTATTTCTGGATAAACGACTGCCAGTGAAGTTGAGAGTCGCGTGGATAATTATATAGCACAATGTACAGTATATTTACCATCATACAAACACACCCAAACTACTTCTTCCTCGTTTAACGTGCTTTTTCCTATTTTTTATATGGGGTAAGCACGATGCCTTCTTTTGAAGGACTTTGATTTGTGTAAATTAAGGAGTTTTCCTAACGGGATTGGTGGCCCCCCCCCCCCAAAAAAAAAAAAAAAAAAATCTCTGATACTCTCTTATTTTCAACTCTGCAATACCTTCACAGCAGGGCCATCAGCATCATGTGGAATCTTCCGATTCACACTCCATTTAACTCATATCTTTCAAGGCCTCTTTCGGTTACTGGATATAAGGCCCTTCCTTTCCAATCCCTCTTTAGCTCCATCTATCCAGTACTTTCTAACTCCTCCTCTTCCCTTTTTAACCCTTCCGAATTATACACGCTTTTCACCAGCCTACCGTCCTCCTTTCTCTCCAGTTCACCAAATCATATCAGAACACTGTAATTCAGTCTTGCACCTACGCTGACCTATATGCTTACTCAGATCTCGATTTCTTAACTTTTCAGTTTTTCTCTTCTTTTATAATCTAGACATACAACACAAAAATTCATCCCAGCAGCTTCAACCTTTATCCCTGTCACTGGCATTCAGCATCCACACTTCACTTCCATGAAGGAGAGTTGAATCAACGCTCTGTCCATACATTCCCACTTTCGCTTTCGTAGGCATTTTAATCTCCTAATCTATTTATCTACTTACACAAACACACACACACACACACACACATATATATATATATATATATATATATATATATATATATATATATATATATATATATATATATATATATATTTATATACATACATACATATATACATACATACATACAGATATATACACACATACACATACATATATTGCATTAATTATTGATTTAGGTCCTACTCTAACGTGTCTCATTTCGTATGTCATTAACTTCTATGATCTAAAAATAGGTTTGACCATTGAACAAAACAAGAAAATTGTTATAAACTACATTGATATTTGAATAATTGCTGGTCGTCTTAGATTTTTTTAAAATTATGTAGTGATGAGTGAAATAAATTCAATCCTCTCAACAAGCAGTTTTCGTCATGTCCATAAAGTTTCACTTATTCTTGACTGAGATTCACATCAATAGTTTCACTTTCTCTTCGGAAATGTAACGGTAACGGTGATATGGAAGCTATACTATGTAGACTGAAATATAGAAAGAAGATTGTATTAATAAAATTATTGATGTATTCTTTAACTCCTTGTTGTTACCGCCAGTGTTATTTCACCCTGATTTCTCATTATTCATTGGGTTTCTAGTCAGTCTGTTTGTTTGGTTAATTTTATGAAGAAAAAGAAAGTATCCCTTAGTTTGACCAGACCACTGAGCGGATTAATAGCTCTCCTAGGGCTGGCCCGAAGGATTAGACTTATTTTACGTGGCTAAGAACCAATTGGTTACTTAGCAACGGGAACTACAGCTTATTGTGGAATCCGAGCCACATTATAGCGAGAAATGAATTTCTATCACCAGAAATAAATTCCTCTAATTTTTCATTAGCCGCCCGGAGACTCGAACTCGGGCCTAGCGAGTGCTAGCCCACAACTCTACCGACTCGCCTGACGAGGAACTAATTTTATGAAGAGTTCAGCGAAGGGTAGTATGGGGCAAAATGAAATCCATTTATTTTCAACTGTCATCAGAACTAGGGTATAGGACGGACCGTTGTGATATCGATTGAACACTATCCTTAGGGTAGACTCATTAAGCTTAAACGTTTTTAATCTCCGTAATAAGCTAATTAAGGATGCCGCCTAAGCTTTGCCTGAATATTTCACTTATAATTGATCTATAAATAGATTTTCCCAAATTAGGGAGGCAGTTATAATTTTTTGGGTATGTTTAATTGTAAAAGTCAGATATTTCATAAGTTCGTGAACCGGTTTCAGCTCCGACCGAATGGAGATTGTACATGAGTATACCTTGCACTGGCTATGTTCTGTTATCAACCTCGATGATGAATCTAAAATAATAAAATCCAAGTGGATCTGATCTTGTTTGTCCTTCCCCGGGTGGCAGTATGGGGACATGACACAGCCACCCACCCCCTAGAAACGGTTTGTCCGTCCCGGGTGGGGACGGGGTAGGTAGGGGAACGGGAGGTGTAGGGAGACATCCGCCCTCCTCTTGCAAAGCTGTTTACCCGAGGCGGGGTAGGTATGGGATTGGGAGGGTAGGGGAGACAGCAGCGCCGAGTTCTAGCGCGCGTAGCGAGCGCCAACAAGCTCTTAACCAACAATTTCAAAGATAGTGCTCCAAAGACAGAGCTTCGATATTGGTGACAGAATGGAACCACAACAGGGTAACCCAAGTTCCGGAGCGCAACTTGCATCCTCACAAAAGCTAATTCAAGTCCGGCAAAATGCTTTATATTTTTTCCTTCAGTATAGCCGCAGAGCACCTGGGTGATTTTTCCGGAAATCTAATGCTTTAATTGTTTATGATGATAATAACTGGCGTGGAAACAACCTAGGTTACGGCATAATTTGACATCTTTTGTATTTATAATTTTAAAAACAAATCGTAACCTGTGATCGGAATGGCTACTCTTTCACTTTTGTGTGGCCATAACTTCGGTTTGCAATTTCATAGCATTTTTTTCAGGCATTTTTGTTGTTCGAGAAGATTTTCCTAATTATATCGACTCAAATCTCTTGTACTTTGGTCGTATTCCGCATGTTGCAGACAAAATAGGTTACTAAGGGGAGGGAAGGGGAAGGGTTGTTAAACTTTAGGTAGTTAACGTTTAGTTTACGCTTTTATTTGCAGTTGGGTAAAGGCAAATAGATCATAAACAATTTAGTTGGTACTAAAACAAAGTAGTTGCTGTAAAAGTGAATGAAGTTATCTCCTTCAAAACGCACAATAGATTGATAACATTCAGAAGAGAACTGTGCAGTGAATTACATGCTTTGACAGTTACACTCTACGAAAATATTTAACCTGCGAAAAAATAACTGGTGATGGGTTGTGCAGATGGTCAAGACTTCAATTCAATATCCTTTTAATGCTGAAGTGTACTGAGTAGTTAAGAAATATATTAAGAACATTTTGATTAAGATTTTGAAAGAAAAAGTAGTTTGCAGTCTGTATCGTACCATAAAAAAAAAAGTCAGAACTGGGATAGAAGGTAAATGAAAGTTGGTCCAAAATAGGGAGGCTAATTGCTCTTTTGATCTGAGCATTCGTCTGTTGCACATTCTCGGGATTATTTCGAGAAGTGTGCGTTCTCTAATTAGAGCCGCAATCTGATTCTTCTCTTCAGTAGACTGAACTAAAGAAAGGCCAAAGACAACTGAGTATTTCCCCTTAGATTTAAACCAATTATTTAATCATTTGAAAGTACGGAGGTTGGCATGAGAATGAATTTACATTTATTTTTAAAGAATGACAGAATGATAATTGGCCATAATAGTAGTATTTTAAATATTACATTATTGTTGACGACACCTAAACTTGAATTAGATGAAGGGAACATTACAATGTCATATACTATTGAGAGTCACATATATTTAACTACTCCCAAAGGCTCAGGGCAAGAAATACACAAAATACTAGCATAGTTCTGTTATGATTGTCACATTTTCTTGAATGTTCTTTTAACTTATTTGAAATGTAAGAAATGCAGAGGTAGAACTGCTTTCATTTCATTACTTAAAAATTTTGGTATTTGTAGAATGTTGTAAAGCTTCTGATCCCCCTCTCTCTCTCTCTCTCTCTCTCTCTCTCTCTCTCTCTCTCTCTCTCTCTCTCTCTCTCTCTCTCTCTCTGCGTTTTCTTAAAGTTGTTCTTTTGTTTCACTCCCTTCCAAATCGTTGATCATAGCATTATATCACATCACCTTTCTTCCATTCTTCTACTTTTCCATGTCTAAAAAGCTCTCTCTCTCTCTCTCTCTCTCTCTCTCTCTCTCTCTCTCTCTCTCTCTCTCTCTCTCTCTCTCTCTCTCTCTCTGCGTTTTCCTAAAGTTGTTCTTTTGTTTCACTCCCTTCCAAATCGTTGATCATAGCATTATATCACATCACCTTTCCTCCATTCTTCTACTTTTCCATGTCTAAAAAGAGCCTTGGTGGGGGCGTAGGACTTGGGAGGACGCTTCTGTATCTTCAAGGGATGGAGACGAAGCCCCTTTTCAGCGAATCAAGATTAAAGGAGAAACAAACATGGGCGAAGAATTTTTACATTAGCCGATGCCGCAGCTGATATTCAAATGAACAAGAAGGATTGCCTTGGCGGCGGCTACGTATATACCTGTAGGCCTCGGGGACAAAGTCTGCGTTTTAGTATTCTCTCTCTCTCTCTCTCTCTCTCTCTCTCTCTCTCTCTCTCTCTCTCTCTCTCTCTCTATATATATATATATAGCTTTCGATAACCTCTTGAATCTCCTTCTCAGTCTGAGACGTAGAATCGAGCAGTTTCTCGAAAGCTCTAGTTTTATATATATTTTAAATAAATATTTACACTGGATTTCTAAAACATTTTAGTGACTCATGCGATTATGAGATTTTTAAAATTATTCCTTTATATTATTATTAGGAACTTTTCGGGAACTGTGTGTCTCCGTCGTTAGCTGAGAAATGAGAAAAAGTAGAAATAGTAAATAATCATAGTAATCGCATTTTTGTTAAGCATTAGATACAGAAAGATAATATCACGTAAGATACATGAATTATGACACGAGTCTAGTATTTACAGTAATGAAATAGATTTAACCCAAACAAAAAATAAATAAACATTCATCCAAGTGGGCAGTTAGCATAGTGACAAGGGATTAATGATGGCAAACATTACAAAAAATAAAAAAAATAAACAAAAGACCTGTAACTCTTGAAGTAGTTAGGTTCTTATTTAATGAACAGCTGAATACGCAGTACGTAACCATTTTAAGTTTCATTTTCATTTTCCTAGTACAAAGAGACATTATAATGAGGAGCTTCCAGCTTGCCTATTGCTTTGTACTGTACAGGATTTAGAAGTCTTGGTATGTATACTATGATCTTTTATGTGAGTCTAATAGCTGAATGTGATGGTTTTGTGAGTGGTAACCCTGTTCTGATGCTCTTCCACTTGCGTTCAGAAACTTTTGCAGCCAACGGTTGCAGTTACCAATGTACCTTGCTTTATAGCCAGGACAAGTCAGCTGGTAAACAGCAGATTAAGATAAGCATTCTGGTAGGGATTCTTCCTTGCTTTGGTAAGGGACAGTTGTGAATTTGTTAGTGAAGACAAACCCAATATGTGTCAGTAGTTTTTTAATCTTAAGAATGTTAGTTTATCATTTATTTCTAATGTCATTTTATACTTGAAAATTAGGATTTGTGGATTTCTTTTATGAAGAAAGAGTCTGAGAATATTTTGAAATAATGTGACTGGGAAATTAATAAGGACAATAAGGACCAAAGTAATTTTGTAAATACTGAATTTCCTGATGTAATGTGATGCTCAGTTAACAACGGTCTTTATCTCATGAATTTTATAAAGTTGAAAAAAAGCTTAAGAAAGGAAGACCTAGTCCACTATGCGGATTTTCTGTAAACTGAAGCAGAAACGAGCTACCTCAGACATTGTAGGTGTCAAGGAATAGGAGTATATAGTTATATACAGTTTCGCTTGTAAATATCTTTATTTGGGTGCTGTGCATTTAAATAGTCAAGAACCCGTACGTTCAGCTATTTAATATAAAAAAAAAAAACACTTATGTTTGTGTCATTTTTATATTTTCTCATATCTCAGCCTGATGATGGGGACAAAGAGTTCTCGAAACGTTGCTAATAACAATAAAGAAACTGTTACAGAGTTTAGCATTGGTATTCCTCTTCCTACGTTGAATAAAATTTCCATAACAAAGAAGCATGCTAATATATATATATATATATATATATATATATATATATATATATATATACTGTATATATATATATATATATATATATATATATATATATATATATATATATATATATATATATATATATTATATATATATGTATATGAGGTGCTGGTGTATTTTAAAATCAATTATTTTCCCATGACTAAGGGTTCCTTCACTTTTGTACTTTAATTTCTAGACCTATAAAAAACACCGTATAAGAAATATTCAGCACTATTAGATATTATTAGATACTTCATACTCTGCAGGGAAGGCTGACCATTAGTAGATAGAACCTGCCTTTAGGTATTGCACCATTCCGTTCATACCCCAGAGTAACTCTCTCGCTTCATGGTAGTGGGGGCCGTCTCATTCATATACATTTTGCAAATCTCTGTCTAGTACTTTTCAGATTATTTATTCTTTTAACATCCTGCGATCCCCATTTCTCTCCATATGACTGAACCATCTCAAATAAAAACACTTATTCAACAATTCACTTGAACGTCTGAATGGCTTAAAACTTTTCATTATTGTTTTAGACACACACACACACACACACACACACACACATATATATATATATATATATATATATATATATATATATATACATACATATATATGTATACACACACACACACACACACACATATACACATTCTATATATACAGTATGTATGTGTCTATATATATATATATATATATATATATATATATATATATATATATATATATATATATATAATGTATGTAAATATATGTGTGGGAACTCACTCTCTTGCGCAAGACACATAGTTGTTATTAGCATACTTCATGTGTATTGATTTTTGCTGGTAGTAATGTTTATTGATATTAACTTTGTTGAATGTATTATAAGTTATTCATAAATGAACGACCGTTTTGGCTCCTATTTCTTTAGTACCTTATCCCCCTTTTAGGAGAGCGCGGCAGTCTCTGCCTTGTTATATCCTTCAACTGTCGACTGAAACTTGTACCCCTCTTTACAAAAAGGTTTCACAGCATCAGCCACTTCACAAAAAGCTTGTCATAGCAAGCAATTTTGCGCTTCCTTGAGGCATTTCACTTTTCAAATTTTTTTTTATTTTTATTTTTTTATTTTTTCACTTCATTTGATCAGCCTATTGGGTCCCCGTCCTCTGTTTCCTTTCAGACTCCCGTATTGTGCAAATCTTTTTTTCTCCGTGTGACCAAACCACCTAAGAACGCAAAGAACCTCCTTACCTATGCTAAGCTTTTCTGCGTCATATCTCTATATTTCGTACTCTTTCAGTCCTTCCTGCGAATCTTATACTACACAAGCAATCAATCTCGAAGTTTCCAATTTTTTTATTTGCATTGCTTGTGTAAAGGAACTGCTAATAGATTCCAACGTTCGCCCCCACACATGCCAGATCTGTTCCCAACTTTCTGTCAGTCTCCTACATTCCTTGCTTTATGTGCAGCATGGTAAACCATTCATATTATCCTATCATCACATATTTTATATCTACTCCCAAATACTGCACCTACAAAAATTAAGCTTTTCCATTTTACTATCATCTATGCTACATTATAATCGAATATTCAGTCTAATCCGTTGTTTTTTTTGTCCCCAGACCTGCACCCATACTCCCAGCCCTTGCTCTGAATTCTGTCATCAGTTGATCCCATCATAACAAATGGGGTTGTACACCATATTTAGGGAGCGTCCCTTCCATCACGACTGTATGGGTTGCATCATAAACTTTTTTTATTTTTTTTTAGGTCCGTGTTCTCTAGTCAGATATTTTTCATTTACTGTACCCGCAAACTCCCCACGCAACTGTTGCATAGCAAACACTGGATTTTCATGCTATTTTCCTTGTTTAACCCCTCCCCAGATACACGCATGCTTTATGTATATATATATATATATATATATATATATATATATATATATATATATATATATATATATATATATATATATATACAGTATATATATGTGTGTGTATATATGAGTTCATGTATATTTTTATATATATATATATATATATATATATATATATATATATATATATATATATATATATATATATATATATATATATATATATATATTATATATGTACTGGTATATATGTTAATTTGGTCATTCATTAACAGCCGCAACAACAATAAAATATATACTAAAAAATTTAATAGTCCAGAAGAAAGTTGCATGCAGTTAGCAATATATATCCACTTTGTCACAATCTACCCATAAATATAATGCTCGCAGTTGATTAATTATATCCCGTTCTTGAGACTAGAAGTATAAGGGTCTGTCATTAAAAGACGATTTCATGTATATATATATATATATATATATATATATATATATATATATATATATATATATATATATATATATATATATATATATATATATATATATATATATATATATATATATATATATATATATATATTAATTTTATCACATACACAATACTAAAAGGACCTCATTCAAATACTCCATTAGATACCATCCAGTTTGAATATTATATATATATATATATATATATATATATATATATATATATATATATATATATATATATATATATATATATATATATATATATATATATATACACACACACACACACACACACACACACACACACACACACACACACACCAAACATAGAGACATATCAAAATTTCAATCAGTAAGCAAAGGATAAAGAAAAAATAAATTAGCAGAAGGAATTATACCTTACTATACCCTTCAGCAAGACGGAGGCAAAGCGTGGCACAGCCCTAGGTTTGAGAACATTGGTTAAATGGTCATCACTTACTAACAGCTAAATGTGGCAGAGGAGGTGACCCAGTTACTACAAGTAGCACCACAGATACACCAGTCATTTATGCAAAACATAATTAAGAGGAGTAGATGATGAGCGCTCTCAACTCATCCCAGTGAGAGCCAACAAATGTTGTATTATTTGAGTGTTGAACTGGTCCGAGAACGTGATGAACCAGGGTCGCGGAAACAGTGTGAACGACATCCGGGTATTACGAGAGAGAAATGTGAATAAAGAGAAATATGCGTAAGTGAACAATGCTCTAAAAAAGTACCCCCGCGTGTTCTCTTGTTAATTAAAAGACTCTTTTTAATAGAGTCTTTCATCCATGACTTTTAGAATAAAAGTCCATCGGTCTTTTGAGTAAGGAATTACATTTACAAATTAGATGTTTGGCAGAATTTGTTGTCTGCCTAATTGTAGTTATTAAGTGGGAATAAGTTAAAATCTAATTGTTGTACCGGAGGCCTTTGCTGTTTTCGCGTCGGACGTCGCTCTAATAGAACTTTGATAGAAGGCCACTTCTTGTAATTGGTGCAAATTAAATGCAATTTCGAAGTGAAGTTGCATTAGTAGGTTGTTGGCCAGGAATTGAATTAGATGCTGCAGCTACTGAAATGGCAACAGGAATGGAAGTGTAACCCGATTTCTTTTGTAGTGTTGAAAAATTCCGGTTGGAAAACTGACTGTTCAAAATAAAGCTCTCTCCCTCTCTCTCTCTCTCTCTCTCTCTCTCTCTCTCTCTCTCTCTCTCTCTCTCTCTATATATATATATATATATATATATATATATATATATATATATATATATATATATATATATATATATATATATACACACATATACGCACACATTTATGTACGTATAATTATATACATATATATATATATATATATATATATATATATATATATATATATATATATATATATATGTGTGTGTGTGTGTGTGTGTGTGTGTCTGTGTGTGTGTGTGTGCATGTTCTTGTTTAGTTTCGACGCTTATGTGAATGTGGTTATTCTTGAATCAAATGTTGAATGTTGTCAGCTTGAAAATTATTACACAGTGGTTATACAAGATGTGAATTTTGGTTTAGAAACTCAGTATGTACCTGTTTGTAACTAATTTTAATTAAATATTTGTGCTGCAAATGAACATTGTTCCACAGATCTCAATTTGCAAATAGGTCTGAACAGCAGACCTCAAATTATTTAGCCGTTCAACATTACATCAAAGATACTTCGACTTATCATTGTTATCGTCTTCGACGGCTTCTTTCTATATTCTTTCTATATGGTTGATATATGCACTCCAGAATGCCCAGTGCAACAAAACTGCTGAAATGTGGTATCCATCGTCAGCATGCGGTAGAGTAATTGAATTCGGTAAATTATTTTATATCATGAATCCTATGTAGGTTTTTACTCTACGTAACTTGGATATATGAATATAATAATTACGGAGAGCGAAGGAGAGAGAAAAAACAAGAGTTGACCACATATAAAATTGTATACCTTTAAGGCTTAAATTCTCATTAATCCTTATGACTAATGGTGACTCTGGCCAGCGAGTCTCTCTCTCTCTCTCTCTCTCTCTCTCTCTCTCTCTCTCTCTCTCTCTCTCTCATTTGACGCCTGTGAGTTAGACCTAAATACCTTGAGCACTGACGTCCTGTAAGAGAATTTGAAGCTGGTTGAAGAACCCTTGTTTTGCTATCACTGTTACCAAGCTCCCAATGTTCGAATAATGAACATATTTTTTACAAGTTTCACTAATATAATTTGTTTCGGGAAAGCGGCTAAACTCAAGCCAGATAAGCGTGTTTCAAAGTTAATTGTAAGGAAGGCGTCAGTGTTGTTATCGGAAATTAAGCTGTGTGACAGGGAACAGACAGATGGTTTTCTCTGACAACAGGTGTAGCAGACCACAGTGTGGTAATTGGTAACACTGTATGGCTCTGGTCTCTGCGACTGGCATGAATACAAATTGGTGTGTTCCATTGTCACTCTCTCTCTCTCTCTCTCTCTCTCTCTCTCTCTCTCTCTCTCTCTCTCTCTCTCTCCTTTTTGTCTTCCTCTCTCCCTGTCTAGCAGTAGGTATTTCAGTTATTCATCAGTTTTCCCATTAATTAAAATAAATATCGAAACATGTATCTGGCTTTTCAAAGGCCACGTTTGTTGGTGTGAATGGAATACCTTTTTATAATTGGGGTTTCAAGGCAGTAATATAGTGTCGCTGTACGTCGTATTCGCTGTTCATGTTTTGATAAAAAAAAAAAAGATACACGTTACCTAAAAGCTATGATCTCTCCCATAAGGTTCTTCGCGCCGCCCTTATCTTGTGGGATTTCCATCCTTCGTGACCTGTTTGCGCTTCCTGTAAGAGGATTTCCAGAGACCTCTGTCTCCCATCCTACCCTTCCCTTCCTCTCTCCCCAATCCTTTCACTCGAGAGCGTCGAGAAGGCCCCTTCCCACAAGCAAATGGTATTAGATTATCACCCTTAATGATGTGCCCAGTTATGTAATTTTCTGTTAAGCGCACATTGGCGCTTAATTAGAGCCCCGACGAACGGTTCCAGTTGCATTACTCAAAAGTGAGTGACTCGTTTCTTCTCAGTTCTGATGTATTGCGCCCACAAGCATAGGCGATTTGAGATGAGAGAAGGGGTGCGCGAGCACGCAGGCATCATCACGGCGCACATTTTTGGACTTTCCCCTACGTGGGTGGTGGACTCGGAATGGAAGGTCAACATGAGTTTTACGAAGAGAGACTCGATGCTGTGTTCACTCTCAAGACGACGCATCGCTCGTGTCTCCCAATGCTGTCGTCCATTTTATTCATCACGCTTTCGGTAACGGGCTTCACTCTTGCTCTAACTGTTCTTCTTATGGTCCAGTGTGTCATTCGCGTTTTGATCACAACTCGCGTGACCGGAGGTTTGTCATTAATACATTATATTCAGAATAATTTAGCGGTCCTTTTCATCTTCATCACTGAATACCGTTTAAAAATGCGTTTCCCCGTCTTAACATTGATCGCCTTATCAGTGCTTTAGACTCTGGTGAAAGGTTTAATCGTTCATTCATCATTATCATAAAGCCTAGTGATTCACTGTTTAATTTAGCGTCGTTTTCGTGTGAGTTTTTCGCCGTCTTCATTGACAATGATATGCGGTGCTTCTTTCGGTCATTATCTCCTCATATTTATTCATCATCTTCCATGGAACGCATTGACTCATTCGTGGACTCATCCTCTTGTCATGATGTTCTCTTTCATCGTTTCATTGCTCCTCGTGTAGGCTAATGCAGCGCTTCAGTCTTTCATTAATCAGATTTGATGTTATGTTTCTCTCCCGAGTTCAATTTACCGCTTTCCATTTTCACTCCTAAAACAGTCGTTCTTCTGTAATGTATTGTATCACAGTCAGCATTCTCGTTTTTATCAATATTTGTTGTTCTATTAAGTTAGTATTCGTTTTTTCTGTATCGTAACGTGTTACTATCCGTTGATAAAAATGCTTCACTCATCGTGATATTTTACTCACTCTGTTATCGCTTGTCTGTTAAGAGTACGATGACGTGTCTGTTGGTTTTTATGAAGACTCTTTAATCCGTGAATGTAAGTATGTCCAAGGTTCACCTCCGTTCTCCTAGTATGGTCGTTTATCACCTATGGCCGTCTCTGTCATTTTCTGGTTTTGTGTTTTTGAATATGCAAGTAAATGATATTCATCATCATCATCATTACCATACGATTTTTTTTACATGATAAATGAATGAATTCAGTCAACAAGTAAGGCATACTTTCATCGGCACTACTGTAACAAGCAGTGATTGCCACAGCCATTGCTGTTGAAATTTTGTCACTGAACAAACAAATAAGCCACCTCAGATGACCAAATGACCGTTTCTTTCTCTCCATTGATCTGAAAATGTCTTATGAAATGGTGGAGATTGGAGCGAATTCCAAGAACCCAGAGATCAGAAGATCACCTTCGCCAAGGATTATGTAGCCTCTGTACCTCTTAAGCTCGTCGGTCAACTTCTTTATCACCCCGACCGCATTGTAACATGATGAGAACGTACCTTCGTGAAAACTCGCATTGTCCTACCTGTGGATTCCCTCAGTGTTCACGAACACAAATCTTGGGCTCGTGAAGCTTTTGTTTTCGTCTAGTAAAATTGCACGATTATTTTGGATTGCGGTGAATTCTTTCCGCGATTTTTTTTTATGTAGTAAAGTACTTTTTTTCCTGCTCCGTACCGAAGGACCATTTTCTCCTAAGTTTGGTTTGTATATAGGGCTACGAGACCGCGTGTGTAGCTAATTAGGTAGCAGTTTATGTTTTATGAGATCTGGAAAGGGCCTTAATTTCGAATTCTTGACAATTTTATGGGGTGATTTTAGTCTAACCATAGAGCAGTTTATACATACATATATGATGATACACACACACACACATATGTATGTATATATATATATATATATATATATATATATATATATATATATATATATATATATATATATATATATATATATATATATATATATATATATATATATATCTTTGTTTCTTCTAGACCTTTCATTTGACAGTCGTTATCTTAATTATATTGACTTTTGTTTGGAACCTTCAAAACTTGATGTTGATTTATTGTGCATACTATTCTTTTAAATCTAAGTAACATTACCCCAAGGCCCATATGATTGTCTGTTATTTGATTTTGCTGTAGTTGGGTACAGAGAACCAGTCCTATGGAGTTTTAATACTTCGTTTTTACTGTAGGACTCTTGCCTATATTAGCTGTTTTCTTTAATTATGTCTGTATGACCATTCCTTGGACCATATTCAGTCCATGAATATGAGACTAATTTACTTTCTTTTGTTATGCCATTGTTTAAGTCAGGTTTAGTTATTCGGTAGGTCTTAGATTTATCTTCTTTTTTTCATTTAATGGTAATTTTCTTACCGTTGGTTAGTCCTGTTTTATCAATTGTAATAGCAAAGATATAGGAGTATTTTGTTTTGCCATTATTAATGCTATTTTAGACTGCTCATATATTTCCACCATTTTATAGCTATATAGATTTTCATTTCCCGTTTTTATTTATGCAACAGTGTTCATCGCTTGGAGTTTGTTCATGTTACTACTACAACTACGACTACTATTATTACTGTCATTATCAACTACTAATGAGTGTGAAAGCATTGTAAACAATGTTCACTGATTCGTTTTTACTTTTCTCACGCATTCGAATACCAGTTTCTCTCTCTCTCTCTCTCCGCTTCTCTTTTTTCAGCAGGTTTACAACACCGGCTATTCTCCGGGTACTGTTGAAAACCTGTGAACATCGAGACGTTGGCTAAGAAAAACATTACTCTCCAGTGGGCAACAGCCAGCGTCTGATGTCTGTGACAAGTGCCTCTGACGCTATTGGTCAAACGCCTATTGTTTCAACAGCTGGAATGTCCTGGGCCAGATACGGTTTCCAGTTGGTTCAGAAGATGGCTTACGTTTCATTTTGAGGATTTTTTTACCGTTCTGGCATCAAGTGTCATTCTTATAAATGGTCTTGAAGGTTGTGAACTTATGCCTGGGGTCTGCTGCCGCAGGGTTGTGAGAATTTTGAGTTTTTGAACGAATGCCATCAATATGACTTTCTGTTTATGAAAAATATAATGTTTAATTGATCTTGTTATTCTGATTTGATTTTCGTTAATGTCTCTTGCAGTTTTTGCTACAGGAGTTTCTGATTATGATTTTGAAAGTTTGCGGGGCTACAACAGAAATTTTCTTTTACTGATTGTTTGATTTTACTGATCTACTTGCACCTATTTGACTGAGATGATTTCAAAAGCATTGAAGAGTCGTCTCATTATATATATATATATATATATATATATATATATATATATATATATATATATATATATATATATATATTTCATTAAAGTATTTTCCCTTATTCGGAGTCTCACAGTAGCATTTGACATTCAGAATAAAAGATGGTCGATCTTGCATTTTTCACTTCGTGCAAGGACAAAATCCCTTGTATTAGGCTGTTTAGTTTTCTTCCAACGTTCGTTGTTAACCGGAGTATTTGTTTTTACACATACTGTGAAAGATAACACAAATTTTGAACCGAAATCTCACTTTTGATTTCACCCAGTGAAACGTGGAAATGTGGGATTTGGTGCGAAATCTATAAAATTCATAAGATATTTTTGATTGAGATTCTGGGAAATATTCTTGTGGGATTATGTAGTTTTTATTGAAAAAGTAACTTGTCGAATAACTAGTTAAACTTGACGTCTCTTGATAAGCAAAACTTCACTACTGTAGCAGGCAACATAATGCTAATATAGTATAAATTGCAACGTAGTAGACGCAGCTAAGTTGATTTTATCGATAAATCAGGAGATGACAAAGGGAAAAAAAGAGTCACTTTAATGATGAAGTCAAACAAGCAAGCGTTTGAACAGAAAATGCAGAGTAAGTGATATTAAGGCCGGAAAAAAGTTAGTAAATACTGAAGGAAATTCACAAACAGAAAAACAGATAAGGCAGCGGTTCCCTGGATGGAGGTGACGAGACACCCGATTCAAAGGAATCTTAGGTAACAAGGGCCATTATCCCTTATTGATGTGCTTGAAAGGGCTCCTAAAAGACTCGGCATCAAGAGCCAGTCAACTGTTGGTGACGTCATCACTGTATTACCGGAACTAAATTTTCGTTATTTGTTTTTTTAAGTCGTTGATATTTTCGTGTTTTTTTTTTTTTGTACGTCGCAGTTTAAAACTGAAATTAGAGTTTTGTGATTTTTATTGAGTTAGTTTCACCTGTTTTTTTACTTGTTTTTAACCTGTTTTTTACGTGGTAAATGTCTTTATCCTTATTATGTTATAAATTAGATGCGAACATTTATGAAAAAAAGTTCCTTTTTATATTCTGCTCATGTTGTTGGAAATCTATTTTTAGTAAGTGTAAAACTCTCTCTCTCTCTCTCTCTCTCTCTCTCTCTCTCTCTCTCTCTCTCTCTCTCTCTCTCTCTCTCAAAACCAGCTGACCGACTAAACGACTGAGAAAAGTTTATAACTTCATTACCGATTTGAAAAATAAAAATGATACATGAAAGAGCAATTCACTTTAATAAAGAACAAAATATCTTGAATTTTCCATTATACATATCATTACTCAATAACCACGTCATAATATCCTGTACTTTGATTTACCTTCTCTCATTTATTCAGTTCCTCTTTTTTTTTTTTTCTTATGGCGCGTTGACATGAACTACATATGACCCAATACATCCATGCTACTCCATTGGCATTCCCCTTTAGCATAATTCCCTTTTAGGGAAGTATCGCCTTAAATGCCTTCATGAATAATTAAAGTCGCTTGCATCCTTGTATGCGTGTGCAGGACCTTATGGGAATAGGTTGTGCATGTCTTGTGTGTGCGCTCACATATTTTTTTTTTTTGTGCATTTACAGCATAGAAACTTACGTATGCAGATATAAGCGCATTTTAAAGTTGTGCAGTTACATGCATTTCATATCAGAGGATTAATTTGTATCCTTACAATCACTTTGTCTAGTGCGCTATTAACGTAAATCAGTCTGACTTAAACTGTGTGAACGAACTGATTACAAGTACAGCGTATCTGTATAAGGAATTAATTCGAAATTATTTGAGCTTGAGTAGTTCGATCTTGGTGCATCTAGCGGCAAAACTTACAATCTTGATTATATTCCTTTTTAGTTTTCTGTAAAAAAAAACTATTGTGCCGGCTTTGTCTATCCGTCCGCACTTTTTCTGTCCGCCCTCAGATCTTAAAAACTACTGAGGCTAGAGGCCTGCAAATTGTTATGTTGATCATCCACCCTCCATTCATCAAACATACCAAATTACAGCCCTCTAGCCTCAGTGGTTTTTATTTTATTTAAGGTTAAAGTTAGCCATAATCGTGCGTCTGGCAACGCAACAACACAGGCCACCACGGCCAGCTAAGAGTTTCATGGGCCGCGGCTCATACAGCATTATACTGAGACTACCGAAAGATAGATCCATTTTTGTTGCTTTGATTATACGCTGTAGCAGCTGTACAGAAAACTCGATTGCGCCGAAGAAACTTCGACGCATTTTTTTGTTTTTTCTTGTCTTCCCTGTGTAATTAACAGCGTATTATTCACTTTTAAAGACAAATCGGCTGCATATATATATATATATATATATATACATATATATATATATATATATATATATATATATATATATATATATATATATATATATATATATATATATATATAATGTTTGTTTATATTACAAACCTACAGATAAGGGTACATGTATTCTATTACTGGGGATAACCGAGTGTGATGAAGTGGGTATAGTAGCTTTTAAAGTCCCGATATCCAAATGAAAAATGAATTATGATCTGTACGTATTATTTGAATTTTCTGCTTTCGTATTTAAGTTTCTGCGTAATTGGGTTTGCATTCTTATAGTACAAAGATTTCACAAAAATTCTGCAGTGCAGAATAAGTCATCAGACACTGGCAAAGACTTTCTAAAATAAATTTTACAAGCTTTTGGATACAGGCTATTTTTGAGCGTTTATTACGTTTTCGGGATTTCTTATGAGATGTTTTCTCACTCTGTTCCCTCAGAGACAGATGCCTCGAGACAAAAATTTGGCTTTTGCTCCAACGCTTGAAAGGCATCATGTTTTTTTGCCCTGCAACACTCTCTTGGCCAGTGTTAGAACCGCGTGAGTACCTGTCCTATCGGAGATTCTGAGCCAGTTAGTGATACAGAAATTTTAGTTTTCCTTTTTTTTCATTTTTTTTTTCATGAGGATAACTTGAGTGGGTGGGTAGGTGGACGGGTGAATAGCGGAATATTGATGTGGATGCTGGATGATTCTTGCGTGCACCCGCTTTGAGGCAGACATGTAAAGGGGCTCCCATCCATCTTTCCGTGCGTCATCCAAGAGCTCCTGACCATATCATAATGGCATCACGCCCTTAGGAGCAACCTGCATAATAATATATATATATATATATATATATATATATATATATATATATATATATATATATATATATATATATATATATATATATATATATATATATATATATATATATACAGTATATAGTATATATATATATATATATATATATATATATATATATATATATATATATATATATATATATATACACAGTATATATATATATATATATATATACTATGTGTATATATATATAGTTATATTTTACTTCATGTATTATATCAATTATCTTCCTTTTCCGTCTTTGTGATTCTGTGGAATTTATGATTAGCTAAATGAAACAATATTTTATTAAAGCTGGTTTTTTGCCAGTCTGTTAATATCTTCATCTATATCTATGTAACTATCTATCCATGTGTAAGAGAGAGAGAGAGAGAGAGAGAGAGAGAGAGAGAGAGAGAGAGAGAGAGAGAGAGATTGCTTACAATGCTTGTGATCTACGCAATCCTCGCCAATACAAGGGATAGTGCAACCTTGTTATTTTTGGGTTGTATATCTAGTTCTTTTTGAATTGCGGAAGGAAAATGCCCTTTTTTTT
>NC_089799.1:32639613-32689613 GCF_040412425.1 Macrobrachium rosenbergii | reverse complement strand
TGGAGCGGTCATCGCGATATTTAGGTGCTTGGGTGCATGTTCTTGTGTGTGTGTATTTGTGTATGTGTGTGTGTGTGTGTGGTTTATAACGCTGACTTTGGCAGGTGACCAGTTTATAAGCGTGTTTCCACGGGTGCGTCATTGTGTCATCCTGCGCTTATGAATGTTTAAATGTTTGTCCGTATATTTTTTGGGCGGGCGCATGTTTGTGTGTATCAATCTACGAGGTTGATACATTAAGTTACCGAGCGAAGATTCAAGGATTTCTCTGCAAAATTCGACAGTCACATTACATTTTGTTTGGCACCATTTTTAGGTGATTTTGTCAGTAAATTTTGAAGACCTGTAACACATGAACTTCGATCATTATTTTTCTGTTACAGAAAAATAATGAAGAGGTTATAAGGCGCATTGCGCAAAGATTTGATTCATGGCATCAAAGTTATCAGTTTTCGGAGGTGAAAATTTTCGTCTGTAGTGCTTTGTCCCTTTTTTGCGCCATAGGCAACCAGAGATTTTGTACGTGTTGATTTCTTTAAACAAATTCCTGTATCTTATCTTTTATCACATATTAATGAATTCAACTCTCCATATCATGAATTTAATATCATGCGTTGATACGTCTTGTTTTTAAAACCTAACAAGTAAACGTTTAAATTGAGGTTTAAAGAATTAGTTAGGGAAAGAAAAAAAAATCTTGAATTTATTTTTTGCTTTCGTATTCAAGCGCCGAAAGTCGATATGTTTAAATTTAACCGAGCTGAAAAATTGATACTCAGTGTTTTACATTTTATTTTAGAGGCAATAAATATACTGTTTCATCTCCAAGATTGAAATGTAAACGGTAAAAGGGTCCTGTTAATGAGACAAAACAAAAAAGAAAGTAAATCTTTAATTTTTTAAAGAGTAAAATCTGGAGAGTAAGATAAGAAAAAATTGTCAGGATTTTGTTTGCAGTTCATTTTGAATGCTTTTACAGCACCTTTTCTTTAAAGATGAGGCCGAGACAAAACAAAAAAGAAAGTAAATTTAAAATTTTTTTAAGAGTAAAACCTGGGAGTAAGATAAAAAAAATTTGTCAGGATTTTGTTGGCAGTTAATTTTGAATGATTTTACAGCACCTTTTCTTTAAAGATGAGGCCTAGAAAGGGATTTTTGCCCATTTAACGTGTGCAGAACTAAGAGAAATAAATGAAAGAATTATGATAATCTATACTGTGTCAGGTATGGAACAACTAACGTAACAATGACGAACAATAAAACGTTATCTTTGCAGTGGTTCTTGTTCTTCAAATACTTTTGCATATCAGTTTATTTTTTCGATAATTAGTTTTGGCTACACAATTATTTTATGACTGAAAATTAGCAAATGTGGTGAATGATTTTATATCTTTTTATCAGATACAAGTTTTCCATTAAGAAAGCCAGATTAATTAATTAGCTGGTTTAAATTACTTATTAGTTAAAATTATTTGTAACTGAAAGATGCATTATATAGTCAATTTTAATGGGTCTTTGGAAGATGGGTGTTCTTTCTGTTTTATGATCGCGAGAGAAGTATAAATTTGCACTGTACATGTTTTCCTCGCATTGGAAGTTGTCGATCTGCGGACATTTTGCTTGAAGAAAAAGTGCATAAGCTAGTCACCCTGTTGATTGAGAGTGTAATCTTTTTTTTCAGTTTTTTAAATTGGTAAAAACAAAGGTAGGAAAGTTATTGTACGCCTCCCGTTTTATGAGATGACACAATTTGGATACAGATGTCCCTTGCATGCAATTAAAACAAACTCGAAGAACGGGTTGAATACTGCTTATCGCGTAGTTAGCTTTTAGAAGAAGCTATGTATGTTAGAGAACGGAATTTTAAAAACAGGTAATAAAAGCAATGGGAACTGTCCCAATGACACCTGAATAAATTTATTTTTTATGTTTTCTACACATCTGTGGTTTTAGGATAACGATGACTGTAGATTGGTATATCTTGCAACGCACACACACACACACACACACACATATATATATATATATATATATATACATATATATATATATATATATATATATATATATATATATATATATATATTTATATATATATATATATATGGGTTTTCCATTTTGATATTTTATGGAAATCAGAAATTCGGTATGAAACTGTCTCCTCATTTTTATGGGTCATTGGGTCTTTTCTATCCCATCTGTAAAATACGTCATAGAAAGGACCGACTCTTCCTCATTAACAGGAGAGTTACTGTGTGTCGGGTGAAAATCAGCTGTCAGAAAACAGTTAAACACAAAGTATGGCCGTTAAGAAAAAGTTAATTAGTGAGGCCACCAATAAAAACCCTTAAAAAGCAGCTGCTGAAAGGTTGTCAATAAAGAATAGATGGACGTGATTACGCTTTAATTGAACATAAATTATTTTGAATGCTGCCAACATGGACAACTGATCTGCAGACATGTGTAAAGGAACTATATGGGAACAGAAAATCGAGAGGATTTAACGATAAACTATTTAATGAGAAAGAACGTGATATGTGTTTACAGTGTCCTCCTGTTTATGTTAATGCGGCGGACAAAATTCGTTTTAAAAACTTTAGACCAAAAGGGAACAACGTCACATGCAAACGAGGACGTCAGGCTGAGCTATAGTCACAATCAAGTGCAAGTCCAACATGGGCTATGTATTAATGACTGAACAGGGTAAGAAGCAATGAAGGCCTTGGTTACCGGGTAAAGATCTGGTGCCTGCCATTGTTTCTATATTTATTATACGTTGAACAGTCTATTCTTGAACTTTTTCTACCAGATCATAGGGTGCTTGATAAACGTGGGCCTGGCTAGTGTACAGTAATACTTGTCCATATGCCAGCCATGCTAAAGTGAATGAAGGTAATTGTATTGAAATTGCTGCTGACCAACAAGCTAGGCATAAAGAGGGGTATGCCAATGACCTAGGCATGTGTATGTATTTTGGTCACAGTTCTTCACTGGAAGGGTGGGTAGAGCTCAGGCTAGAGCGCTGTTGGCCCAGCGTTCTGACTCTCCGACCGGCCAATGAAGAATTAGAGGAATTTATTTCTGGTTTTGGCTGTAGGTCCCGTTGCTAGGGTAAAATAAATGTAATCCTTCGGGCCAGCCCTAGGAGAGCTGTTAATCAGCTCAGTGGTCTGTTAAACGAAGTCATTTTCATTGTAATGGGAATTGACATTGACAATATGCCTAGTATCCGTATTTTGTTGTGAAACTACAAAAAACCTTTACAGTTACTGTAAAATAATTTAGGTAGGACAAAAATTATATTTTAATCGCGTACACCTATACGGGTAACAAATCCATAATGCAATACCGACTCTAAAGAAATTATTGTTTTCAAGAGCCCCTTTCACCAAAGTATTATAATAAGTAAATGTTCTGTTATTAGGCTGAAGAGGTCTCGTCCTTCATTTTAAATTATGGATGATTTTGTTTCTACTCGTGAAGTAGAGAGTCAGGTCCCAACATGACGGCATCTAGTACCAGCAATGCTACTTTTATGAAAGGGGCTTGTGGGGCTTGTGTTAACCTCCATGCCATTCCCAGCCTATGGATAGAATTATAACTGGGAGGTTTGACAGAAACGAGGAGGAATGAGTAGAAAAATTTCAGGGGAGAAAGGGCTACCGAAGTTTTCAAAGGCGTAAATAATAACTGCCCATATATATATATATATATATATATATATATATATATATATATATATATATATATATATATATATATATATGATTGATTCTTAATCACACATTACCCTGTCTCTTATTTTTCACCTGTGGTAATGTGTGATATATATATATATATATATATATATATATATATATATATATATATATATATATATATATATATATATATATATATATATATATACATATATATATATATATATATATATATATATATATATATATATATATATATATATATATATATATATATATATATAGATACATATATATATATATATATATATATATATATATATATATATATATATATATAAATATATATATACATATATAATATATATTATGTCCACTGTATGTCTGGCCACGTAGCTGTCTGGTAGTATTTCATTTGAGCGGATAATTGTGTTTGATAGTTTTTTTTTATTTTTGCCTCATAGTCTCATCATAGAGGCTTTGGGATTAGCATATAGTTACGTATTTAGTCAAGATATTCTATGACATTTTATTTTCTTTAGTAAAGAACATAATGTGAAATGTTCTTCTCACTGATAAAAAATATATTTAACGTGTTAAATATAAAGCTTGATATTAACTACATATTGTCTTTACACAAGCAAGAGTCCTCCGCAGGGGAATAGTGTCGTCAGTGCGCCTCACGTGCTGCGCTTAGGCCTTACCCAAGGGTGTTTGCCGCGTATTTCGACCTCTAGCTGCACCTTCGTTAGGTTATTTCCGTTAGCATTCGAGTTAGTTCAGTGTCATGGAGGTTAGTCTGTGGAAATAAGTGACATTCTAACCTGTAGGTCTTTTTGGAAGGCATTTTGTTTGGCTTAGCAATTCTCAATATATATATATATATATATATATATATATATATATATATATATATATATATATATATTTTATATATACATGTGTGTGTATATACAGTATATATATGTGTATATATATACATATATATATAGTTTGTATGTATATTTATATATATATATATATATATTTGTATGTCTATATATATACATTATATATATATATATATATATATATATATATATATATATATATATATATATATATATATATATATATTGAAGAGAGAAATCTTTGCATTCTCATCTGCATCTTACGAGTTATGTGCGACTTAGCTACAATGGTTTTTTTCCGTTGTTACATTGCTCAAATCCTCATGATTTTTGAAAGTGTACAGGCGGCTAACATGAGCCATAACTTATTGATAGTAAGGCATAATAAGAAAACATTGCTGTTGTGTTATTCACTCTCTCTAGAATCTTGAGGCCAACCGTGATGTTTGTCCATGTTTTTATATTGTCAGCAGATCTGTACTGTACTTTTGGATCTATCAGGATTAGACTTGACCCGTTTAGAAAGAGTCAGGTCGATTTCGCCATCCAAAAATGCCCCTATTTTGACACTTTTCTGCTCTGTGAATATACAAACGAGTGACACTGTGCTCTAAATGGTAATGCAATTATTTAAAAAGAAAAGGTATTGGCAAGAGACTAAATAGCATTTCATAACATAAGAGAATTGTATTATTATGCGTACTTATAATTTATTTGTATTGTATATAAACCAAATTAAAGAATTTACAGCATATACTGAAGCCACTTACAGAAGTCAGAATGATATATTAGCTTGCAGATGACTGATATATGCCACAGCGTTCAATGCCAAAGTATTCATTATGCAATTAAGATTCTGGAGAGGCTAACATATTACTCATGTTAATAATAAAGCAGTGTATGTAAATTTGACGATGATGATATAGTGACTATTAGTTGCAGCTAAAATAGTAGTAGTAAGTTACGTTTACTGGTATTATTGTTGTTGTTTGCAACACCAGTGGTCGAAATGGTAAAATAGTAGCATTGGCAGAAGTACTCATGATATTTTACATATACAAATTCATGATTGCACCCAAGTAAGTTATCAAGTTCACTTTTGATTGGAAAATAAATACCAACATCATCATGTTTTTTTGCTCTTATTTTGCGGATGCAAAATCACTCGATTCGCAATGGAATCTTAAGAGGAGCAAGATTGATGACCTGCAGCCGAGAGTCTGATAGCCTTGCGGCTTTGACGATAAGAACGATCGATAATGGAAGGAAGGCTGGTAGAAAAAAATCATCGCTGCGATCGCCGGGTTTGATTATGATGGATTAGCCGTTTCATGAGAGAATGTTATGTGAGCGTGTAGTCATGTGTTTATTTTCAGATTCATTCTGAAGTAATCAACTGTCAACATTCTCGAGGCGGATATTTATATATATATATATATATATATATATATATATATATATATATATATATATATATATATATATATTAATATATATTTATATTTATATTTATATAATACACCAGTGTACCTATGCCAAGGAAAAAACAAGATCGCTGTACCATTTAATTTAAGAAAATTACGACTTTGTTTAGAAGAAAAAGGTTAATATTATATTGGAGAAATATTACTAAAACGGAAGAGAAGAACGATTTTCTGGGGAATGGAAAGGGCTTGAGCTATTGCTCAAAGGGGATAGTGGACACACAGGAATGGGAAGTGGCAGAGAGAGGGTGTAGCGGGCGGGGAATGGGTGGGGGTGGGGGATATACCTGTCTAATGTCTCGGGGAAGCGAAGATCTTACTAATATTCATAGACATTCCTCGCACAGCAGGGAATAGCTCGTTTGGTACTCGGGCACCAAGCGACATTACCGCGGTGGATATGTTCCAACGGTATGTATACATAATTGGTTGTGTGTGTGTGTGTGTGTGTGTTTGTTTGATTGCTTTGGTGTACTGGTACTAGTATTGTGATCAGAGAGAGAGAGGATGGTACATTTTAACTTCCGTGTAAATTTTTTAGTATTTTCTTTACTGTTACTTTTTTTTACCACCTAGTTGTTTTTTATTGAGACGTGGAAAGAATTAGTCATGGTACTGAAGGCGATCGCATGAAACCATTTTGTGTTTCCTGTGCATTTACGAATGCAATCATGTGTGTGGTCGCGAACATATTTGAAATCCATAAAATAACCCTTTTTGTGGCAACTTTTTATTTTTCAACGTGTCATTACCGTAACAACGCAAACTATGAACCGCAGACGTTATCTCTCGCACCTGCCATTATCCGTCTCATCAAGCGTCTTTAGCATGCAGCTGCTTATTCGCCTTCCATAAACTGTCCTTGCGCTGTAGTCTTCCTGTGCGAAGTTTTTAAAATTTTCTTCCACATTCTTCCGTTTGTGCTTCATACTAAGATTCATGGCCCCGAGTTTGATGAAAGTCCTTCTTCTCTATGTAAACTCGTATGTACACACACACACACACACATATATATATATACATATATATATATATATATATATATATATATATATATATATATGTATATAGATATATTATATATTATAATATATATGTATATATTATTTATAATTGTATATATTTATATGTACATACTGTATACACATCATACATACATACATACATACATACATATGTATATAGATATATTATATATTATAATATATATGTATATATTATTTATAATTGTATATATTTATATGTACATACTGTATACACACTCATACATACATACATACATACATACATACATACATACATACATACATACATATATATATATATATATATATATATATATATATATATATATATATATATATATATATATATATTAGAGTGGTCCTTTGGCCTTGCTAGTTATAGTTGACTTGGCTTATTAGGATTACAGTATATATGTAGCAGTGGTATAACATTCAATTTGCCTACATTTTGCCAGTGATGCAAAGCCTTTGAAGTATCTTTGTACAACAGGTATAAGAGAAAGCCGGAAGTACAGTCCGATAGCTGTCTGGAATGGACTCGGAAACAAAGTAAAATCTGTCATGATGGCTGTCTTTTCTCATTTTATGAACTTCGAGTCTGTGACAGAAAGGTTAATATTTTATCACCGGTGTTTTCAACTTTGCCCTCTAAGTATTCTGTGTCTACTGGTCATCACTAGAATGCGTTTTCCTCCCCCTTTTTAAGCCATATTCCCAATTTGTTCTGTTCTTGTACGTTCTAGTTTTTTCTACCATTATATATATATATATATATATATATATATATATATATATATATATATATATATATATATATATATATATATATATATATATATATATATATATATATATATATATATATATATATATAGTGCGTTGTGGTGCCTGGGTGTTGTGTGTGCTTATGTTTAAAAGCAGAGAGAGAGAGAGAGAGAGAGAGAGAGAGAGAGAGAGAGAGAGAGAGGTGGTGGGGCGTGGGGGAGGGAAAAGAAATAAGATTTAAGAAATAGGGATACTCTGGAACAATAATTGAAAAGACACTTGGAGCCAACCTCAAGGGGATAACAAAGGACAAAGTAACCCTTTGCAAGGGAAGCTGAAAGCGCCGATCAAAGCAAAGTGTGTAAAAAGCAGAATTCAGACACCGAGGGAAAAGTAAGAAGAAACCTCGCTGATCTGTAGTAGGTAAAACCGCGATGATATGGAGAAAACAGTGTGACTGGGCACTTTGCATCTGAGACAAAACTGATTACTCTGGATAATGGAATCCATCAGCTCATGGCATAAAAAAGACGCTGGGACACAGGGTAAAGGAAGTCATTAGGGACTTTACAATGAAAATATACATGAGGCACGCATAAAAGGAAAACGTTGGGAACGCAGATGACTAGATATTTGGGAAACATGAACAGGTTCCTCAGGATACAGGAAGGTGTTAAGGGATGCAGGAGAAAGGAGGATACAGAGCAATGGTAGAAAAACAAATGGTTTGTTTAGCTGCCAAAATAAATTTAGATTCTTTCGACTGCTCCACCTGCTTCTGCTTCCACAGTATGCCTTGCAGATGTATTTAACAGCGTAAGAGGAATTTCTGGAACAACCGAAGAACCATCAAATTCACCAGTTTGGAGACCCAACAAGCAGTAAGACAAAAATACCTATTTAATATGCCAGACTCTTCTATGCCACGACGTTCCCAGAGAATTGGCAATAGACTACTGAGCATTTCTGGAGCTACCGGAAAGAATAACAAGCCATTTTTCCATTTTTCAAAGATGTTGTCCTAAATGTATTATTATTTCTATGTTTATTCAGGCTGAAAAGGCCAACTGATCAAGTTGGCGAAAGCTTCCTGTGTATAGCAATATAATATATACATACTACTGAGGACTTTATTTTTCCAAAAAATGGAATATGCTACAGAAGATGATGGCAGCGCATAAAAGGGGCCAACGAGAACAGAGGCTAAACAGAGGATGATGAGAGAAAATGAAAGACGGAAGTAAAAGACAAAAAAAAGATAAAGAACCTTCAGTGTAGATGGGTAATGAAAAATGGTTGGAACGTAGTGATGTCGAGTTCACCATTTGCCTGTTACTAGCAAGTAGATGAAAACATAATCAAACAATTCGTATTAATTTGATGTGATCCAGAGTTTTGTAAATTTTAAAAAGTTTGTGTAATCAGTTGAAAGTCATATTTTGGGTTGGTTTAATGTACTAGTAGATCATCGTGCTTATCTAGTGGCTTTCATTGGATATTTGACATTGCAGTGGATCCTATTTGCAGTTAGTTTGAAGCTAATACGACATTATTCTCTACCATCATAAAATAAAAGGCTGAGCTCTTAACGATAATAGTTTTTTGCAGTTTTAGAGGGGCTTCCTTTATGGATGAGAGGAGGTTGTTAAACTGATCACCCTTATCAACATTAGTAATTTATAATGATAGTTGGACATCAAATTAATAGGAAGTAATGCAGCAGAATTGAAAATTGGGTAATTAACTTTATTTAGTACTTCGTTTTGCCATCACTACAAACGTTAAAAAAACATGTTACTCCAGTTTCCAGACTGCGAGTTTTTTTGCTGTCACCACATAGCAGTTCTTTCTCTCAGACGATTCAGCCAAGTTATATCAGACCGAGGAATTTAAACGAAAATGGTCCCTTAAAGTTCACATTCGTATCTACTAGCGAATGATTTTGGCTCTTGTGCGATCTTGTGGAAGCGTCTTGTCGTGTCCCCCCAACTTGTCCTGGCGGCACACGGCACGAGATGCGAGAATAAATGACTGAGATTTTATCTTTTGTGTCGGATAGTCGTTGATGGCTCGTGTACGACCCATGGTCCCCAAAACCTGTCTCGGCTCTCTGTGCTCGTTAGAGCGTTAATCCTGCGTCAGAGACGCTGCTGAGTCGACCATGTCACCTGCTCAGGTGTAAATCGCTGATCATCTCGCCTCACAGTGATAAGAGATAATAAGGGTCACATTAAAAGTCAAGTAGCATGTTTCCGGTGGAGATTATCAAAAAGGAACACCGTGGTATTGGTATTTCTCTCTCTCTCTCTCTCTCTCTCTCTCTTTCAGCGTCTGTCATTCGTACAGTTAATGTAGTTGTCACTTTTCATTGACAGTTGTCATTGTCAATATAACAGAATTAATTGTCGTTTTATGACAAATTAATATCTCTGTGGCATCCGTATAGTTATTCACCTGTAAGTTGTGCAAAACTATATTAAAAAGTACGAGAATATCTCTGCAATGTGAAGCCTAATGGTGAAGGAAGTATAAGTTATTTTTGTAAATTTTTTTTTTTTGTAATTTTACACTTATTGTTTCAGAACATTTGAGCTTGACAGCAGCGAAGTTGAATGGGCGGAAACAGCCTCTGATTTCATCTCTTTCTTATTTTTAGTATTGTAATTATTAATCTCTCCTGGATAACTAACTAAAGTCGGTGCCTTTGGCACTTGAATCAACGTTAGTTCTAAGGCTTTGCTCATCCGAGTTATTTTGTCTTCATTTATTTTTTGTCGTGATTAATACAGTATTTCATTTAAAGGGTATTAAGTTGTATTTCACTTAAATGGAATTAAGATAGTGTAGATATCTCCTGGTGTGCTAATTATTTATCTTTTTATGCATCCAAACTCACACACACACATTTGTATATGTATACTGTACATATATATATATATATATATATATATATATATATATATATATATATATATATATATATATATACATTGTATATATATATTATATATATATTATTGTTATATATTATAATATATTATGTTATATACTGTATATATATATATATATATATATATATATATATATATATATATATATATATATATATATATTTAGTTCTTACCTGAATTCCTCTTCCCCGTGGTGAGGTTTACACCAGGTGGGCGTCATACTGGTTGCCGGCAAGTATATTGGCATGAAGTTGCTACCCGTACCCTTCCCCGCTGTAACTACCTTGGCATAATTCACTGCATATGTTATTGGAAGCAAAGTGGGTTTGAACGGAACGCATTTAAACCGACTCGCCTCGCGTAGGGATCGAACTCCGGCCCAGTTGTTGGCTAGGCGAATGATGAAACATTTAAAAGATAAACAAATGTGGAAGATAGTCATTAATAACTATTAGTTACTAAGAGAGCCTGTTTCTTACTTCACTTAATTTTATGGCCTCATTCGTATCTCTCTGTCTCTTTTTCTTTTTATACCGTTGAATAATTACGATTGTTGCTCGTTTATGTCATTTTGTACTGTCAGTGTCATAAAAGTCTAAAATGCTTTGCAGCAGCTGCTGTTGTATAGTCGGTAGGTGCGGCGTTATCATTTCGTTATTTTTCGTAATTTTATTGAAATCTGACCCGATATTATTCTTTGTTTCTCTTGCACGTGCTTTTTGTAATTTGTGGTTTCTGCGTGTAATTAAGAGTCCTGCGTGGCTATCGACTTGATATCCTTGATTAATGAAAAAGAAGGAAAAGACCTGGTGTCTGTGCGTAACCATTCGTAATATTTACGCGTAAATGTCGGTGTAAACCAGCCACCGTTAATTTTTATTTTATATATAATTCGCCAAAATAAATTTTACCTCCATTATCATGGTTGCATTTTTCCTTACATTCATTTTGGGCATTTTCTTACAGATACTGAACATCCTCGCACAGGTGTCTATTCGCTTCCCCACACAGCCTTCCACGAACGCCGGACTATGTAGGCCTACTATAGAGTTTTAATTACTCCGCTTAAGGCCTGAGTCTGCCATTCATCTAGAAATGTTACTGTTTTATTTTCTATTGCTGTATTACTCAGTTTCGTCCTTATAACACGGAAAGGTATAGTAGAAAGTTGGGTGCAAAACCATGGCTCATATTTCATATAACCCCGCAAAGGAGCCAGATCTTTAAAGGTCCCGTGCGCCATTGCTAAAGGGTTTTTTTTTTTTTGGTTATTTGCTTTTCGATGTGTGTCTATATATTTAATTATTTACAACGATAACTAGTTTTATTCTATTGTACCCTCATTCACGCGATTGGTTTCATGAAAGGAAAGTGTATTTTGAGGTATGATAATAACAATAATAATAATAATAATAATAATAATAATAATAATAATAATAATAATAATAATAATAATTATTATTATTATTATTATTATTATTATTATTATTATTATTATTATTATTATTGTGTCTATAAAGATACTTTTGCGCTATATATGCATGCATGCATATATATATATATATATATATATATATATATATATATATATATATATATATATATATATATATATATAATATATATATATATATATATATATATATATATATATATATATATATATATATATAATGTAAAGTGTGAATTAAATTACAATATTTGTCACAGCCCTACATAAAGAATATACAGTACATATGAACACATAATGAAAATAAAGTAGTTTTAGAATCATGTTTTCCGTTTAGTGAAGAAAGAGGGAATACTGGTAACTGAGAAATTATAGTTTAAAAAAAAGTTTTTTCCTATGTATAAAAGGAAAGAAGACAGCTGCTCATTTAGATTCTTCTTCAGTTATGGATAAACGATGCAGAACTTCATAGCGGCATTGAAATGAAAAGTCTGTGTAATTCTTGTCAGAGATGCCTCTTGGATAGTTAGTTCCCGCATTTTTCTACATAATATTTTACAGTATTATGGCAATGTGGATGGAAACATGACGTATCTGGAGTTTACTCTGTCGATATCATTTGGAGAATTTTGAGCGCCAGTCAGTACACTATCGCTTCCGATCTAAATTTACTGAAAGTCTCTCTCTCTCTCTCTCTCTCTCTCTCTCTCTCTCTCTCTCTCTCTCTCTCTCTCTCTCTCTCTTGTCATAGAGACACACGCACGATCGACCCAAATGTTGTTGATAATGGCAAAGCGTTTGGTCGGATGGTTGGTTTTGTAGCTGTGAGGAATGGAAGAGATTTTATCTCTGGTGTCCAGCTCTCCAGGTACCCGATGGAAGAGCAGCTTCTACCTCACCCCCACGCGCTCGCGCACGCACGCACGCACACACACACACACACACACACACATATGTACAACCCCACCACCACCACTACACTTTTTCGCTTACCGAAGAGATGGTATCAGATGGAGGTGTATATATATCAGCCTAGGTATCATCCAGAAGACATCACCCTTGTACCAACGTCATCCAGTGGTCGCTCCTTTGGTGCTTAGGTCGATGGGGGCACAACTTGTGCTTTGTCATTCCTGATGTGTAGAGTGTGTTTGTTTGTGCTGTGGAATACGGTGATCTGTTCTGCTTTCGCCTGTTACTTTTGGTCGATTTTAACATGGCATATATTTTCGTTTTTTCGATGTTTATTCGATTTGCATTCTGGTATTTGTATTTTCATTATAGAAAATGAAAGCTTGTAATTTTATGTTCTTTTTTACACGTATAAGCCTGTTGTTGATTTGCTTTTTTTAGGGTTTCTTTGCCTAATCTTTACTTAGTAATTTTGTACCGTGATGGTTAGTATACTTATCTCATACAACGTCTTGTATTTGTCTGGTTAAGGTTCCTGTTTTCTACCTATTTGTAGTATTTTTTTTTTCTTTTATTTTGAAAACATTTTCATACGTATGTGAGTGTGTGATTACAGATATCGAGGACATCTTCAAAATATGATTTGTTTTAAATGTTATATGCTTTGCGAATAATATACGCAGAGTTCAAATTTTTATGAGTTTTTTTTTTTATAATTTTGATGGCATCTCCCTGGGAGGTTATTGTATTTTAGAAATGCACGTTTGGGCGTAAGTTTCATTTTTCTTTTCAGCCATTTCCAAGCGTTCTTTTAGATGTATCTATGAGACCTGTTGCAATGATACCCATTAAAAATCGCTCCTCAAGTTTACTTCATTAACTTTTAGTTTCCTCTTGAAATTGGCCATGCTAAAGATTTTTGCATGTGTGATCGTATACATGCTTATGTCTTCGTATTATTGCAATAATAAACTAAATCATATGTTCTTTTGATCAAGTAGATTCTGGTTTAAATTGAGATTTGGCAGTTTGAAAAGCATTTGATTGCCATGGTCTTTTCACTGTTTTGAAGAAGTGTTTATGTTGGACCCCCAAAATCCTTCGGGGTGATGGCTGACACATTGCGTGTAATTTTCAAATTTTCTGTATTGACGCTGCCAGTTCTAAACATGTGCTTACTATCAACCAGCTTCAGGGGTATGTTAACAGTTTAGCTGTACTCAGTTCTTCAAACAGTCTCAATTCTGCTGCTCTTCCTCATCCTTCTTCCATCATTAATGAAAGGATAATATCCTCTGACATCCTTTCTCAGTTTCCCATTTCATGCTTCAATTTGGTCAAGACTTTCGTCATTTTTCCTTTCTTGCCTGTCGTATCCCGTTCCGATCTTTTAAGTTTGTCATTCTTACGGGTTTATTATTTGATTCAACTCGAAATTTAGAGGATGTTAGACGATGTGTGGTTTGTAAGCAAATAAGGAAAACATGCGATCACCATTTTGTTGTTAGTATTTTTCTTTTCGTGATCATCAAGTAATTTTGTGATGGGTAAAATTGTGGCCGATAGGACTGCCTTTAAAAATAAACGCGAGAGATAGAGATAATGAACATGACCTCTGTTATTAGTGATGACTTACGGTGTCTCGTTGCAAGAACTGCAAGTGTCCACCTGAGCGCACGAAAAGCAAAATACACACAGCGAGTTACGTTCCAGACGGCCGTGTCCACCTGAGCGCACGAAAAGCAAAATACACACGAGTTACGTTCCAGACGGCCGTTTGTGTGTTGAATTGTTTGTAAGTTGGTTACTGCACTCTTCATGCCTATTTAAGTACAGTATGATATAAATTCAATACAGTATTGTACGTTTTTCCATCCTAAAACACAATAAACTACTGTATGTACAGAACAGGCGCGCAAAACAAAATTTGAACTTACGGTTGGCAAAGGAGAGCGCTCTGAACACAACTTCAGTTTGTGATCCCGTTTGTATCTCTGAATGTTTGTAAGTTGAATGTTCGTAAGTAGGGTGGTGTCCATATGCTGTGTTTAGCCCCAAGGGCCTCCTGTATTGATGTCCAATTCATGTATATTATAAATGCGTTGCTTCTTTCATCTCTTTCCTTCTTAACTGATATTCGACTAATGTTTTTGCAGGTAGTTTTATGAGTATGAAGCGTACATGTCTTTTTCCGGAAATGCATGTGAATACTTTTTCGTAATAGTTTGCTTGGTGATAAGATTAATTCTGTGAAATACTACTGATTTATTTCCAGAGCAGGAAGTATCACGCTGTAGTTGGCTGGATTTTCTTGACACAGACTACTAACTTGGTTTAGTTCTACCTAAACAGTTAAAGGGGCCTTTTACCCAACTTTAAGAGATGCTGTTACACTCAGTGGAAACCTCTCTCTCTCTCTCTCTCTCTCTCTCTCTCATTGGAAGTCTGCCCGTGTGTTTTTTTTTTTATTTTTCTAGGCATTCATCATTTATTTATTTATTAGTTTTTTAACAGTTTAAAAGTGAACATCGTTATCCATTCCCCAAAATTGACCCTCTTCCTCACCTCAACCCTCCTCCTCTTCATCCTCGCCATCCTCATCATTTTCATCCGTCAGCTTCGCTTTCACATGTACCTGTAGTTAAACTGTTGCGCCGAAGAAAAATCACCTCGACGATTTAATGACTCTCGATTTCTGCTCCTCCTAACCAACGTTCGCCTCGTCGCTCTTAGAAGAAATGTTGTGATGACATCATCGTCATCATCATTATGATCAACGTTGTTAATAACCTGCGTGTCTGGAACACTTGCTAATTACTCTTGTCGTATCTTTCGCCTCTTCTGTGACATATTTCACCACTGTGATTATTATTAGTGGCGTTAAAATATTGATAGTTTTTAAATATTAAATTAAACTGCAGTTCCTGTTAATAACGGTCGATTTGAGTGAGGTTCTTCTTATGGAAAAATAATGCGATCACAGCATCACAATTCTCCATTTTTACCATAGTCATTATCATAATCACTACAATCAGCGTTGCACGCGCTTGGAGTGCTTGCTCGTTTAGTTATCTGTATGAGAGTGTCCGTAAGGAAGTAGGTCATGGTTGGCTTAGGTTAAGTAGATGGAAAATGTAGTCAGTTGTCCAAGAGAGAGAGAGAGAGAGAGAGAGAGAGAGAGAGAGAGAGAGAGAGAGAGAGAGAGAGAGAGAGAGAGAGTAGGGCTGGATTCATGGTGTAAAGACAGTAAAGAAGAGAAAGATTGAAAGGAATACCTATCAACATAATAGCGGGGATAGAGTGGAGCAGACCTATTCGTCTTTTGAGTGCTTTTACCCAGGATAGACGTCTTGTCACAGGGGAACTTTAGGAAGTGATCAGAAAGGGGAGAGCCAGCTGGTGGAACGCTGTAGGAAGCGATAGATGGGGCAGACTCATCTACTGTGTGTGATCAGCAATACCTATACTCATTTTTTCTTCGGAGTTTTCCTGAGAGAATACGCGTGGTGACAAGATTTTTCCGTAAGATATTTTAAGGCAGACAGTGAAAGAATGGAAAACTGAACAGGTTTAGATTTAATTATTGAATCAGAACTTCTTCTGATAGTACAATGGCTAATTTTGACATAGATAAACGGAGGTTTTGTAATCAAAATTTGATGAAGTTAGAGGAGAGGAAATCCAATGTTATTTAGAACGTAATTTTCCGTATACACACACAATATATATACAGTATATATATTAAATTATATATATTATATATATATATATATATATATATATATATATATATATATATATATATATATATATATATATATATATATATATATATATATATATATATATATATATATATATATATATATATATATATATATATATATATATATATAATCTCATCGTTCATAAATTGCTGAAAAAATAGCCAACGTTTCATGCTTAAATCATAACTTGTAATTCCCCTGTTTTATAATGTAATTAATAGTTAGGGCATATGATATTTGAGAATGTGAGTAAAACTTTAACTGCGTACAGTGTTAAGAAAGTTGGAGGGTAATTTATATCTATATTTAGTTTTTTATTCAGATTTAGATCTTATTCTTTATAAATAATAATTGTTCCAGCGGATTTTACCGTTGTTCTCACTGATATTTTTGTTTTTACAGTTGTTTTGCGTCTCTGAGAGTACTGTATATTAGTTCAAGGAAGCTAAACGGCTATTATTCCATGTCATTTCCTTGGTTTTACATTAGGAGAGAGAGAGAGAGAGAGAGAGAGAAGAAGAAGAAGAAGAAGAAGAAGATTTCATTCGTTATATAGTGGTATTCATTTAAGGTTTACATATTTGCGTATTCTATGGGTATGTTTGTATGTGTGCTTATAAAAACAAAAGAGTCAAAGTATCTCTGACAAAATAATTTAACCATAAGTAAAAAATGTGAACATTTACAGACAAATTTTCAGAGCTTCGATAATTACTAGCTCTATGGGTCAAATCATTAAAGCCAAGGTAATTATACCAGTCGCGTGTTTGTTTATACATACATATGTGCATACCTGTATAAAGCACACAAACAAACACACCCACTCTAAATATATATATATATATATATATATATATATATATATATATATATATATATATATACATATATATAAATATGTATATATACATATATACAGTATATACATATATACAATATATATACACACACAATATGTATACATATTTATACATACCGTATATATACATATATACATGTATATATGTATGTATAAATATATGTATATAGTTTGTGTATTTGCCGTTCGTATATTTCAACCTAAGAACCTTTTAGAACTAGTCTGAGACGTTTGGCATTCATTTTATTGTATAATTTGGACAAAATTGTAGAAGAGAGAGAGAGAGAGAGAGAGAGAGAGAGAGAGAGAGAGAGAGAGAGAGAGAGAGTAAAAGGAAAAGTAGCGACACCAAAATGATGTTTGGTCGTTCCGGGGGTTACAGAGACAGATCGCGGGCGCCCCCAAATTCATGCATTCATGAATTTCTATCAGTCCTCTCTCTCTCTCTCTCTCTCTCTCTCTCTCTCTCTCTCTCTCTCTCTCTCTCTCTGACCCAATCCTCATTACTTCTGTATACCTCTCCCCTCCCGTAATTTAAATTTTCTCCTCGCTTTCTCAAGTCTTCAATTTTATACTTGTGTGTCCACTTTCAGTTAATTTTAGGCTTATTTTACTCTCACACTCTCCAGTAGGCTACTTATTTCTGCTTCTCCTTAGTCTAATTATTTCTCTACATCTCTTCGTTTTAATTTTATACTTACTTTATTTTTTCTGGTGGTATCTTTACTTTCATGTTTATTTTATTCTCTCTCTCTCACTTGTAAGTTTTTTATAATCATGCCCCATCGGTGAGTCCTTTAAGGGAAAGAAGCACCGACTCTTAATGTACGAATAAACCTGAGTGCGAACTTTACTTTCAAACGTTGGTGATGAATGAGTACATGATATGTTAACAAAACTCGCCTTGGTTAGGGGAAAAAATAATAATAATAATAGTAATATTAATAATTATAGGCTGTATGCGTTACACTGATAAATTCCTGAGGGAAAAAGAAATTTTTTTTGCCTTAAATTTGTAGTTCAACGACTACTGCTAATACGAAATTTGTTGTTATAATAATTATAATATTTTACTACTTACTGCTTATTTGGTTATGTGACGACAGAGTTACCTTGCTGTCTAACGTAAAGAGAGTTATAATGGTGTTTTTGATACTTTTTAAAGCTGCCACTGCTAGTACTACTACTATTACTACTACTGTCGGTCCTGTTATTTGTTTTGTTTGGATAATAATTTCATTTCGGATTGCTAAGATTTCATCTAAGACCACTTGCCCATTGCCCTGGTTTCCTTTACTATTATATGTGGAATTCAAAGAATGTCTTGTGATTATCGTCCTTCTCTCTCCCAGATATGCATACTGTCTTTTTACCCAGCTGTTATCAGAACCCTAATTTTCGAAGAATACACTTATTTCATATATCCAGGTCTTGTAATTGTGTGGTCTTCTGAATACGCAGTCTTCTCAGTACTGGATCGTACCCCTTGGGGGGAGGGGTGGGTAATGGTCAGAGTACCTTACGTGGTGCACTGTAGGAATCACTAAAGGTTTTTTGCAGTGTCCCTTCGGCTCCAAGCTGCACGCACTTTTCAGCCTTTTACTTTACCTCCATTCCGCTTCCTTTCTTCAGTCTTGCCTTGCAACCACTCCAGTTACCTCTCTTCACTGTCTAAAGCACTGAATGAATGATTGAAAGTGCCCAAGTGCTTGGTTTTATGCCGATTTTCCATAAACCAACCAGTCATTCAATACTGGATCGTCATAATGCCCAGTTCACTAAGTGCTCTATATTAGAAAAGTTCTTGCCTTCTAAATATTCAGTCTTCAGAAGCGAATCTCTCAGTTCATTCAGTCTTTCATACATCCCTGTCATCTCAAGTATCCTGGCTTTGCTTCTAAATATTTAACCATTCTAGATGCGCCAGACTTCCAAATATTGAGTCCTTTTAATTGGCCTATAAATGCTAGGTTCTTTTAAGTATCTTTATTTTGACTCCCAAGACTTGTAAATATCCAAGCATCCCTGAAGCTTAGTCCTCTCCTAAAGCCCAGTCAATCTGTGTGCCTAGCAGACCTGTCCAGGCCATTGAATACTAAGAATTTTTAATGTTTAGACCTATATGCCTTTAAATATCCAGTTTTGTAAGATCTCCCTCTTTTAATACCCACTCCTTGTAAATTACGGGTAACATGGTTTAATAAATATTCAGGCCTTATGATTGCCCATTCCCAATTAATATTCGTTTCTGATAGAACTGCCTTTTTTGTCGCCAGAACAACCAGATTTTTCAGAGTAGTGCTTCGCAGTCTTCAGTTGTTAGATTGCCCCTCGTAGTTATGTATTACCAGTCGGGTACCCATTTATATTAATGTAACTTGCGCCATTGTACATAATAATTATCCTAGGAAATAGATACGCTTGTGCTGTGTAATTTTTATGATTATCGGATAATATTCACTGAAAAGCAGCTGGTGAAGTTCATAAGTAAAAGATGTGCTGCAGTGCAGTTGAAGTGAGAAAAAATTACCTCGCACTCGTAACCACACCATCGACAAAATTGAGTTCTAAGTTGTTATTCATCCACATGGAGTGTGTAGCCAACAAATAATAATAATAATAATAATAATAATAATAATAATAATAATAGTTTATGTATATATATTTGTAATATACATACATACACACACACACACACATATATATATATGTATATATATATATATATATATATATATATATATATATATATATATATATATATATATACATATATTGAATGACAGTAAAAAGGTATTGATGGTAAGAAGTATAAATTTAATAAATGATTGAAAATGCAAATCACTCTGTACATTTTCAGAGCTAAGTCACATACCATCTAAAAACTGTAGTTTAACTGTCATTTCAAAAGAATGAAAAAAAATCTTGAAACGCTTGCTCAATAAGCAACGTGTTGCAGGTAGAAGAATAAACCTATGTATTATGAAAACCCATCGAATGGGCTGAATTTTATAAAATATAATCACCATCATTGCTATCACTATTATTATTGTTAGTGGTAGTAATGTTATTCAAGTAAAGATGTATCCTCCAGGTGTTTTATAGTACACAAAGATATAAATATTATTTCAAACAAATTATTACTAAAGCCTCTTTCCGTAAAATAGCACAAAAAGACTCATCAAACTCATTCTGGCGCACAGACACCCACACATCACTGTTATATAACATCTTCGTGACACCATTTCTCCATTCTCTCATTGTGTCATCAGTCTTTCTCCTGGACCTCCAGACTCCCAGCGGGTTTTGTCCTTTCCTCCCTCAAACCAATAAATTCCTTGTGTATATGTCTCTCGGTGGGGGAATAAGGGACGGGGCGCGGAAGAAAAGAGGGTGGAAAGAGCACGCGATAGCGATCCTTATCGCCATTGTTGAGTGTCGCCTTAGAACGTGTCCCGGACGCGTCGCCTGTCATCGGCTGCTCACCGCCTAAGGCCTCCGTCAATAGTCCTACCAACCCTCTCAGTTTTCACGTTTGTTTTCTTGTCTTCCTCTTCTGTTAGGATCTCGATATTTCATCGTGTGAGCTTGTGAACAGTCAATGTTAACAGTTTTTTCTGCCCTCGTACTCCTAATCAGTTTGAAAATTCTTGTGTTAATAAAAGGATTACATGAATATTAGTATTATGTATCGGCCCTTTTGACTCCCCGCCGAAGGCAGAACTGTGACGACCTATTTGAATGACCCATACCCTGTGGGAGGCCTCTAACCATGGACACGCCCCGGGTGGTGACATTGGGCTGAGAGGATGGGGTTTCTGTTGGCACGGTAGGGTACGGAGTAGAGAGATCCAGGATAAAAATATTTATTTGGAAATACTGACCAAGCGCACTTAGATCTCAAGTAGTAATAATCATGTACTTTATTCTTATTGATGTTTATTTAGTGTAAGGACATGTATACTCGTGATAATCATTCATGTATCATTTGTCATGTAAGTATACAGCAACACGATTATTATTATTATTATTATTATTATTATTATTATTATTATTATTATTATTCCTTTAAGAAAAGATTCTTCTAGTAATGTTATTTATCTGCCTCTTCTTAGCTATGTTTTAAAATCTTCATTTTGGAAGAAAGTGGCGTGGTCCTGCTTTTGAGGCCAAGAGCCCCCGTGCTGTCATAAGACCAGCTGAATATAGAATGAATGACGGGCTTGTCGAAGGTGAAAGATGTATGCCTATGCGAAAATGGCATAATTTCAGCATCAGTTTCTTACCACTTTTTGTAACTGAGAGTTATAATATACTACCCTCGGATTACATAATGATTGAGAAATTTTATAAGGTTACTCACGTAAAAATTTCAGTGCCGATATAAATGGTTTTGGTGTCTATAACATAGAGAAGGGGTCGACTTTATTTGCTAACACAGTAGTAGAACCAAGTCTGAATGACGAGGTTTTGAGTCGCTTCTAATTTCTGATTTATAGCTTTTAAACTTGACGTATTTTAGGAAAAAAGAAAAAAGGCCGTGAAATGCAAGAGATTCTGTTTCTATTAGATTACGTTACTTTAATTGTTATTTACGGCATTCGTGGTATAGTTATTATTATTGTTGATTATGTTTTGTATATCTAATCACTTACGATTGCTTTCATAGAATTTATGAATTTTTTTATATACATTTCATTTGTAAATTCATGTAAATAATAAAAATAATAGAGAGAGAGAGAGAGAGAGAGAGAGAGAGAGAGAGAGAGAGAGAGAGCCGAATAAAGCTGGCCGAACTCCGTCATAGGTGGTTAGACCTCCCGCGGTTTCTCGACCCTTTACAAGTTATGATCCTTGGACTCTACTTTATTTTTATTGCGGTTTCTTTCTTTTTTATTTTTTTTTTTTTAACGGATGTGTCTCCTCGGCGAGAAATTTCATTTTAGCGCAGTGCAGAGGAGGCCACACGTCCTCATGCGCAGGTACGCATAGATTCACATACTCCTATGAATAATACTGATAATTAGAAGAGGCAATAGTTTTCCTGTAAATGAACAATAATTTATAAGAAAAGGGAGGTTTATTATTATTATTATTATTATTATTATTATTATTATTATTATTATTATTATTATGTCTTAAAATAGGATTTAACTTACTATGGTCCTCGTACCATGTACCATGGAAACTTGATCAGGTGCATTAATGATTAGGTGCAGGTACCTAATCATTACTGCAACTTCATCACCTCCTTATTGATTCTTTCTTTGTGTGTAATTACTTATCCTTTGGATAATGATTTCCCACTGCCTGGAATCTGTTTTATTCATCCAACCATTTCGCTTTTCAGCGAAGTGCAATTGTTTATTTTCGTTAACGCTTTTATTATAAGTCAATTTCAGCTTTTATATTTAGTCATTCCATTAAGGGTCTTGTTTTGACTTATTTTTAGGTCTGTGGTTTTTCTTTGTCGCTTCAAATATGCACTGAAGCAGGTGACTGCTGAATTTTTCGTAAGTTCCTTTTATATTCACCGTATTCGTTGTAAAGCTTTTAATTTTTTATGACAGATTCTTATTGTATAATTTTTCTGTACACATGATATATTTCAGTCTCCTGGCTCATATCTTTATTGCCATTGTTCATTAGTGTGCCGAAGTTTGGAGAGCCATAAGACAGAACTGCTTGTATGTTCATCGTCATTATCATCAACTCTTGCTCTGCGTGACCCAAAGGGCCTTAGTAAAATTCCGCCAATTATGTCTTGGTTTTATCTTCCACAAAACTCTGTCCATTCCAGTTCTCCCGTCTCATGTTCTCATCCAATTAGGCCTGGGGCTTCCAACCCCCCTGGTGCCCACAGGAACATAGCTGATACTATCACGCACTGTTCTTCCAGGGGATGTGCGGGGGACATGTTCAAACCATCTCCATCGCCCTTCTATTTTATCTCGTCTACTTATGGAACTTCTGGTGATAGAAATTCATTTCTCGCTATAATGTGGTTCGGGTTCCACAATAAGCTGTAGGTCCCGTTGCTAGGTAACCAATTGGTTCTTAGCCACGTAAAATAAATCTAACCCTTCGGGCCAGCCCTAGGAGAGCCGTTAATCAGCTCAGTGGTCTGGTTAAACTAAGATATACTTAACTTATGGAACTTCCGTAATTTCTTGTAAGGTATCATTTCTAACTATGTCCTGTCATCATACTCCTCTATTCATCTTAAAGTTTTATTGTTAAATCGACAGAATTTTTTCTAGAAATTTCAATGCCATACCATGATTCATGTCCGTATAGCAATACAAATCGTGTTAGAAAAATGTAAAATCTTAATTTCGTATGCAGTTTCAATCGATATGATATCTGGGTCTTATTCAGCATGCCCATTGTTTAATTTTACTTCTTAGTGTTTCACTAAATGCCAGCTCAAGGGACCAAATATTTGAAAGATTTCACCTCAGTAATCCTTTCTCCATGTAAGGTTATTTCGTTTCTTTGTGCATGCTGTGTGATAGTCTTTTGGTATTTTAAATGCTTTCTAAATCTGTTGTGTTTATTCACACCCATAAAGAGCTTTTAGATGCCATAGTAACTTTTTTTTTATGAATCGTTTTTACAAATCTCTCTACACCCCATAGTGTAACCGATGCACGCAGTAGGCAATCCATTGCTTTTTGTATTTTTTTCCCTTTTCGTCTCTCCTCATTAGCCGTTCAAATTCTTCACCTTCGTATAAATACCAATTATCACCCCTTGCTAGAAGATGCACTTCAGGTTAGTCCTTTTAGAGTCAAATGAGAGCAACTGGTGTGTTTTACTGCCTTCCAACAATATAATTCATGTGATCTGTGCAATGACGTAAATGCCTTATTAGCGAGGGAACCCGAGTTTGAATCGCGGGTGAGGACGGATCGATCCGTTAAACCGGTTGTTTCTCTGCTAGCTTCAGCGGAGACTCTAAACTGCGGTCAGCCGACCTTAGTGGGTTTCGGATGGGAAACGAAGGCGGGGGGGTGGCAAGAAATCTTAAGTAATAGATAGAAGCGGTGAATTTTCCCCTGTTAAACTGAATATCGTTATATCGTGGTAAAAATTGAAGGTTCTAGATGATATCCTCATCCTAATAGGGTGGAACCATGCATCATATTCCTCTTCCTCCTCATCGTTGTCATCATCTTAAACAAGCCAAGCCCCGTCTTGTGTACTTTGCTTCCATATGGTTGCTTTTTGAACTCAGATTCTGTTTGCTAAATTAGGCCTTTGCTATGTAATCTCTGCATTAAACATTTGGGTCGTTGTTATGTTCAAGTTTATCTGAGTGAACCTGTTCGGTCCTTCTTTAAATGCTCCTGCGTTTTTGCATTGTCTCTCTGCACATGCATGTTTGTAGATGGGCTTCGCCTAACATAAAATATATAATTGATATTATCATTCTTTTCAACATTAGGCCGTTTCCCCAAAGTTGGGGTACCTCCCGAGAAAGAGTAACACAACGGCGCCACATTCATACTTGAACTGTTGAATCGGGGACGAGCACTCTCTGCAGTGAAACTTCCACAATATCAGCTGCTTCAAGCACTTTCAAAGAAGTTTCTTCAGCAGTATATCGCATCTTTCCACACTGATTGCACCTTCCACCAATTATTTTGTGCGCATTATTGCACATCTTGAATATTAAGGCCCTTCGTTTCCAATATCTTTTTTACAGCAGATCTCCAAATATCATATACTCTTTTGACTATTACCATGTATTCCTCCCACTTTACCAAACCATCTCAAAATTGTTTTCCATCCTTTTACCTGTGCTGATCTTTTTACCGCATCTATGTATCTTTACATTTCTCACCCTATCCATTTTCTTATGCCACATACAGTATAATGTTTAAACAGGTCTTCCTAGTCTTTCTTAATTTCTAACTTTGGCCTCTGTAGGCTGTTCAGATCTCTTCGCAGTTCTACCTTTCCTACTTCACCTTTTCTGCGTCTTACCATCCCTGTCCTCCTGTCATGAATATTTCCATTCTTTCACCACCCACGCTAACATCCATTGCCCAATCTTCCTGATTTTCAGTTATCTTCTTAACCTTACTATGAAGTTCCTCTACTATCCCCAATCAGCACAGTATCCTCTGCAAGCATTAATTCAACAGTTTGTTCACAGTTTAAGATCTTATTTTCATATAACATAACTTTCCTCCTAGGTACTGTCCTTTCTCGTGCTTTTTGCATATCTCCTTCCATAATCATATTGAACACTCACAGAGACATAGCACAACCTTTTCTCAGACCCACTTTCCCACCAAACCCCTACTTATTCTAATGCATGCTTTACGTCCATCATTAGAACAGTTAATTGCTCTCAGTGACTTTCATCTACTTCTTATATTCTCAGTACCCTTTACATTACTTTTCTGGCAGTTTATTACAAACTTTTACAAGCCCCATCCCATGTCTAAACCCAAATGCTTCTTTCTGTCAATCTGTATGTCGTCTCTCTTACTTTCTTAATTCAAATCTACCATACCCCTTCCCTGGTATGCTAAGGAATTGTCTTCTTCTTTCTCTGCATCTTTTCCCAAGCCAGTCCAACTCAGTGCCGGTCCCAAGCCTGGATAAATGGGGAGGGTAAGCATCAGGAAGGGCATCCGGACATAAAATCCAGCCAAAATCAAATATGACATGCTAAGGAATTGTATGCCTCTCAGCTGCCTCTATCACCTTTCCTTCATCTAGAAATACCTTACAAACCTTGCTCAGCCACTGTTATCACCACTGCACTGCTTCATCCTACTTGTATTTTCATACACTCTTGGTAATTTCCAATCCTGAACCTCTTAAATGCCATCTTTTCATCGCTAACAGTCACTTCCACAAACCTCTCGACCTTACACTAACCCTTTCTATTCGTGTATCATTCAAAGTAGTTGCTCCATCAACCAGAAATTGAATATGCTTCAGACAGGATCTATCGATTTCTCGTAATCTGAAATCAGGTTGTTCATTAACTTTTCTCTTTGCCTTTTCCTTTCTTGTAGAATAAACTTTTATTCTCCTAAAGTTCCCGTTTTCTTCTAGACTATGTTATCCCTACTCCTGTATGCCTAGACATGATATTTTCTTGTCATGGAACTGAAACTTGAATAATCTTATTTTCCCTTCATTAAACCTTTCATCTATTATCATTTTTATTCCTTTTCCCACCATCTTATACCCCAAATCCCAGTCACTGCACTGTAGAGTTTATATAGTCTGTAGCTACCCCTTCCAATGCCTTGTCTTTAACCCTAGCTCACAATTCATCCTTTTTTCTCATTTTGTGCTCTTTAACATGCATATCAAAGTCGTCTGTCTTAATTTCATTTGCACCTACGGTTTTACCCATTCCTTTCCGGTTTATATTTATCTTTATGTTTCAACCAAATAATGATCAGAAATGCCTTCAGCCACCCCTCTTTTCAACATTATATCCATTAACTTGTTCTTCCATCTGTTCTATTCTAGCTAACAATCTAGCAAACTCTTTTCCTTATCCGTTGTTATTATTATTATTATTATTATTATTATTATTTATTATTATTATTATTATTATTATTATTATTATTATTATTATTGACGAAGGAAAAGGGGTTATGTTTTAGGTTTGTTTTGTTTTTCTTTTTATTGGCAGGATTATGTACTTTTTGTGGAAACTTAACGAAAGTTTTGCCTCGTGACCGGCAACAATTGATTACACTCTGGGAGAGACAGGAACTTAAATTTTGGTCAGGAGGAACCTTTTGTGGTGTATTGCTCAGTCTCGGTGGTAGTTTTCGGTATCCGAGCTAAGTGACCATTGTGCTTAAAATGCTTCATCTTTTTGGTGTATAGGCAAATTAGAGTGGTTATTTCTGATTTCATAAACGTAGTACTTACAATCTATAAGCGCAATGTTAGGATATGAAGCGATAATATTCAGTTTACATGTAACAAAAATAAGATTCCAGTGTTTAGCGCTGATGGGAATTTGCAGTGCCCGGCTACTCTCTTGAATTTTTATTTTCATGAACATTTTTGTGCTGAAAAAAAAAAAACCTTTTATCATTATTGTTAATAAGTTTTCTTTAAAATTTAATTATACGGAGGTGAAATGACAGTTTTAAGTTTTTATATTAACGTAATAACTGTGGTGTCCTCTTAGTGGGCCTCCCAGTATACCATGGAAGTTTATTTCATACATGGCAGTTAATGCTTGATATTTGCTTTTACATCGTGTTTATCTCTGATTGTTTTCTCAAGTATTAAGGGCTTAATAAACTTCGTTTCATAGCAAGTTATAAATCGGAACGAATCTTTCCATCTTTTACGAAGATAAAACTTACTTACACAAGTTAACAGTCTGATTCAGCTTTCTGCTCAGGGAAAAATGGATCCCACTTTGAACGGCAAAATCTTTTGGTTTTCTCTCCCTCACAGAATACATGTGGGTCCAGTAGAGCATTTGAATCCTTTTATTTTTTCTGTTAAAAACCTAAAGGGCTGTTGCTTTAGCATCCGACATCTCAACCTCTTCCAACTATTCTTTATGATGTTACTTTATTTATTAAGACATTGGTTCCCTCTTCTGGTTAAATTCTCGGGAAAAAAAAAACTTGTTTTCCTGCTCACCCATCTGGGCAAGAGAACGGACACTTTATTAATCATTATTTGCCTCTCCTTTTGCTCCCTCTGCTGTTTATATTATATTCCTAAAAATTGCTGTAATTTTATACTTTGAAGGAGAAAGTTTTCTTAAAGTTTCTTTAAAGCTTTCAATATTTTCTGCAATTTTCCATCTTGATGGTTGCATAGATGAACAGGCCTCATCTTTTGCTCTCGAAGTGATTCAGTTGTTTAAGATCCGAAAACTTTAATCCTATTCTCTGTTTATAGTGTCTATAGGACTCTTGTATACGTATGATCAGTTAGAGATTTGGTCTGGATCAAATTCACATGAGGACTCCAGTACATTACATAATTGTTAAATCATGCACGTATCCTTCGTATTGGAAAGATACTCTGCTCATACCATCTCAGACAGCTAAATCCCTCTAATTACCATCGAATTGCTTCAATTTCTGCTGCTTCTAAGACATTAATTTCACGCAACTCTTACTCTCAAACACCTTGAATCTCTTCCCTCAGATTACTAGAGTGGATGTTCCTTCCTGTCTCATTTGTGGTTGGTTATCCTCTGTGCGCCCTTTCGACTCAAGGAATCTTCTTTCATAACGCTTGTTATCTCCAAGGCCTTTTGTCAGAGGCTGACACAGAACCTTTACCTTTTAGCCGATGACTCATTCCTATACATTTCTTCTTGTTTTACCTTCATCCCCTCTTCTGACGTTTGCATCCAATTTTGAATTACTTTTTTCAGTTATCATCTTTGATAACGTGAGGAGTTTTAAATGGGGACCCCGTAATGTACTTAATTCCATCCAAATCTGCAGTTCTTTTTTATGAAAATTTAATCAAGCCTATCGTTTATGCCGTTTTGTATTTAGATTTCTTCAAGATTTTCTGTGAGATATCACAAGTTCAAATTGCTTAATGTAATTGAGAAATAGGATTATTTTATTGTCATAGTCTTTTCTCCTTTCCTGCTATTGAAGCCTTATATAGGCCTTATGCATCCTGTTTTGAATATTGTTCTTATAATTGAGGCTTCATATTTTGTCTCCTTTCAGTGCCAAATTATTTAATCAGTGATCAAAAACATTCCTCCTCTCACTCCTGTTTTTTTCTGCTGAAGATAGCTTCTGTCCCTGTACTAAAAGTAACATTCTTGCCAATGTTCTGTCGAGCGCAAGGGGAGGGGCCCTCCGCCTCTCAGGCACTTTACAACACCCCGTCAGTAATTCTCTTATTGCTTGGCTTAGTGGCTTTCTTTCCCTCCATCTACTGCCAAACTTTGGACCAAGCTTCTCGATTCTGTTTTCCCTGAATTACAACCTTCCTTCCCATTATAGGCAGCTCTATCTCTTTCCCTTCATTTTCTTCACTTCGTTGAGGCTTCATGAGACAAAGGCACGGGGGTGCATATCTCACTGACCACTGAATCGGAAAAGTTAATCTTGACACTAGGACAATTTCAGACCTAAAGACCGGTCTTTGTTTGAGATTCCACATGTTTAGCCTTTGAGGTTCATCATTCAAGATATGATTTTCAAATGTTAGTATAGGGGAAAAATATTTAGACCTCAACTCATGTCAAGGTATGTAGGTAGCTACACGCGAATACCTCGTATTGAAGGCAAAAACACTTGAAAAGCTGCAGCCTCGTGAAAATAAATTGCCTCCTTCAGAATTCCGTAAACGTTGCTGGAATTCATTCTCGAGTCTATGGCTAGGACCGGCTCTAAAACTACTGTTCTTGGATGCGATTTCATTTTATATAAAGAAAACTATTCCTCTCAAGATACCCCTCAACAACTTACTATACTCAGAATTGGAGTTCATCTAAATTAACTGCTTCTAGTTAAGGGCCCTCTTGATTCATGTCCAAAGTGGTAGTATTTGAAAATATTATTCTTGCAAAATTTGGAAGCTGAAAAATTGTTTCCTTTTCCTGATCCTTGATCTTGGAAAGGTCACCTTTGATGTTTGCTTTATAATTTGGTTAACCATAATAATAACATCTGAAATTTGATCTCTCATTTATCATCCTCATGACCTCTTGGCATTGCCCTCCTCGGTTATGTCTTCTTCATAAATTTCTCTGAAAAATGCTGTGTAAAAAAAAAGGGGAAATCTGCAAAATTCAGTCCGTATTAGCACAACGTACAAGCTCAACAATATCGGTTGTAATTTTATATTAGAATGGCATAACATGGGATTTTACTAATTTATTTCCGTTCCTGCAAAGTCCACTGAGGATTTGAGACCTTTAAGTAAGGATTTTAAAACCGTCAAAATGACATGAGTAAAGGTAAAAATGTTTCACTTCTTTTGGAGAGACAGACTCATGAACACACCCAGAATCCCAGGGCTAATTAAAATTTAACCGTTAAGATTTATAACGGAAAATGAAAAACAAAAATTAATAAAATAATAATAATAATAATAATAATAATAATAATAATAATAATAATAATAATAATAATAATAATTCGCTGGCACAGATGACAGAAGCAAGCAGGGGTATCTGGAAGTGTACGAATAATCCGAAGCGAATGCCCCATTAGATGTTGCATTATCTGTTAAGTCTGAAATCTTCAAGGTCTGCCAACTAATCCGGCGACCTCCATATATGTTTTACAAACGTCCCCGCTATCTCCAATGCCCAAGAGACTTACGCGAGTGAGTTGACAGTCTAGAAAATTTTTTCTCATTTGCATCATTGCTTTCAAGCCGTGGAAGGGATGGTCCTCGTGGAGACTTTTACGTTCGCTTCCTCTGTTTTTGTTTGTGTGTGATGGAGCGTTTCAGTTTTTTTTTTTTTTTTGTTCTTTCTTGCTCGTTTGTTTGTTCTCTTGTTTTGTTGTGTTCCATGGTGTTTGCTGATTGCCAGCCAATGTTAATCCTTGGAGGAACGAAAAGTTATATAGGTATCCCTGGTTTTAAATCCCGAAGTTTCGAAATTTTCAGGAGGCAAAAATTGATTTTTAAGGGTGTAAGTAACCAGGAAAAAACATTTACACCTGCGGTGAGCAAATGGAAAAATAATTAAGTTTTATTTTGCTAGTCTTCATTAATAACCAGAATGAAACGCAGTTCGATATTCTGCAAATGACGAAAACGACTTAGTGTTTGCAGAAGAGCAAAAATTATTTATTTTTGTTGTGGGAGTTTCTTTCAGATTTATTGCCAGTGGAGAACACAGACGATGCGCCTGGTCTGGTGATTTAAACTTACATGTAGTACATACTCATGCTGCGAAAGACCCTTGCATTTTATGTATACATTTGAATGTGTGGGTTTTCTCTTTATACTCAATTTTCACTTAATTTATGTGGAATATTATAACAAGAGAGACAACATACGTATGCTGAAAATAACTTGTGTCATTTTATATTTGTTAGAGCGTCAGCATGTTATCTCCATTTTATTGACCTGTGTTCAAATGTATATTCAGACTTGTTTCATAGTACACAACACGAGCATAGAATACACCCTGTTCTGGTTCTTCAGAAAAGAAACTGCGAAAACGGCAACATATTCAGGTGCCAAAAGTTATCAGTGAAAAGTAACAAGTTATATAGGACGGACGACATGCATTTCACAATTTGTTATTTTTCAGTAATTTTCCAAAAAAAAAAAAAAATTACCTTAGTCGTTGAGTCAATAGTGAGTATGCCGTCGATTCTATTGCATATACTTCACTATACGCTTTGTCTGGCAGTTTTCTCACGCTTTCCGGATGCTAGAACTGGCGTTTTAACACATCTGTTACCTAGCTATCAACCCATATTAGAAACATGTCTACCAGTTCCTCTCAAGATGACCAAATTCTACTGTGTAAAATTAAATAACAAGACGTTTAAAACACCCATGATCATGTTTTGGTAGTTTGCATATCAAATTTTGCTCATAGAGACATCATTTTATATTTCTCAAATGTACAGATATGCTTCTGCCTTCACTGCCTCACTTTGTGCTTCACCCCCTGCCATACTACCATCATTAGTAACACCCTCTAAGATACTGAAGTTAATATAGCTCTCCTATACGACTGTTGATCACTTCAAGCTCTATTTTATTTGGTATTTACTAACACTGATGTTACCCTCCCGAATTCCTTTGCTGATCATTGCACCTTCCGTTTTTCATTACCAGTCGGCATTCAGACATCAGCTATCCTGCTCTCTCTTCTTCCTCACTTTCATTACATTTTTTTTTATTTCCCTGTGATCTCTCATCACTCCAGGCCAATAAATCGTTAAAAAGTAAGTAAATCAAAGTAAAGGTATTTAAGATTTACTACATACCAAACCAGTCCTTGTCCCAGTCTTTCACGAGCTTAGATTTCATGATTGAAACCTCCATTCGTGCCAAGTCAGTGGGCTGTCTGTAAATTCGTATTATGATTCTGTAACACACTGACTTCTCTCTGCACTTAGACTTACTCTGCAAAAATGTGTCTTAGCTAACCTTTAATCCTCACATCAGTTTCCTTGTCTATATTAAATCTTGCCATTCCTATCGGGCCTTCTGCCAACGCTCTTCATGATTGAGATAATTATAAAAATATTGAAAAGCGTCTTTGAACGTGATAAGGAAAAATTGGCTTTGTAGGAAATTCCAGCTTCTATGAAACAAAGTATTGCGTATTCGTGTAGCATACTTATTCTTGTGTGCATAGAAGTTTATATGCACACAAAAACACCGTAAAAACAAATTTATAACTAAAGTGATATAAACATGTAGAGAGAGAGAGAGAGAGAGAGAGAGAGAGAGAGAGAGAGAGAGAGAGAGAGAGAGAGAGAGAGAGAGATTTGAACCATACAATTTTTTGTATTCTTTTATAATATTTACTTTACCATCATTATCTTGCATAACTAAAATGATATCTCTCACTCTCTCTTACCTGCTGAGCTTAGCTCATTAGTAAACAGCGAGAGAGAGAGAGAGAGAGAGAGAGAGAGAGAGAGAGAGAGAGAGCGCATTAGGGAGGACGCCTTAGTCGGCATGGGATTTGTTTAAAAGGACCCGTTGTCTGCATTTAAGCCTGGCCAAGACACGGGACTTCCTGACTCGGGTCGGACAGTTCTTTGCTGGTTCGACGAGGATTTGTTGATAAGAGAGACAGCCCTAGTTCTCAGGAGGGGGTTTGTCTGTGATTCGAGGTCGGTGGCTTCTTTACTTAAGGAAGCTTGTATATATTTGCTCTCTCTCTCTCTCTCTCTCTCTCTCTCTCTCTCTCTCTCTCTCTCTCTCTCTCTCTCTCTCTCTTAGCCTGAAATAAGTGCTCAATTTGTATTTTATTTTGATTGTTTTCTCTCCGAGATTAAAGATAATGTAATATCTTAACATACTGAAAGAGATATGCAATGTCCATTTATTTTTTCATGAACGAACCTGGTAAGAGATATTAAATAATTTCCATTAAAAGGGTTTGGAGTACTATTTTTTTTTTTATTTTTGGTTTAATCATTGTTCACTTCTGAAGTTATTTATTGTTTTATAACAACTTTTACATGCCATCATTTGTAATGTTTACTCTTAAATGCTTGTGGCTTTTATTGTTATAATTTACTTTTGAATACTTCCAGTCTCTTACCCTTCATAGTAACTTTCAATGCTTCGTCTACCTGATTTCCATTTTTCCATCTTAACGTTACTTGTCTGCTCTCATATTTTCTGTCAACTTCCTCCTCTTGTAATCTCTTTCAAACTGTTTTACTAGTTTTTGCAGTTTCTCTTCACCATCTCCATTCAGCACATCAACCATCCAGCATTCTATTCACAACTCTTTTTTTTATCCCACAACTTTGCACCTGCACCAACTATCCTTTCTCTGACTTCTTACCTCACTCCTTTCGTAAAGATATTGAACCGCCACAAGTGGGGTAATACTCCCTAAACTCAAACCCGAGTTGTCATCAGTCACTCCCCTCCCTAAATATTGTAAACACATTTACTTCAATCCCATCAAAAAAACTTGTAATTGCTCTCAGTGGATTGTTCTCTATACCGGACAATCTAACGTCGTCCACATAGCCCCTGTTGTTCTGTCATAAGCTTTTTCCATCACAAGCTTTTTTTCTATAGCCACGTATGTCCCATACAGACTTTTTCATTAACTTAACAACAACGTGATGTCTACATACTATGTATTTTGTCTAAACCTACATCATTCTTTTATGTCAGTTGGTCCCTGTCTTATTTCTTCATCAAAATCCTACCATATTCCTTCCCTAGTGTACCAAGTAATCTTACTCTCACAGCCACCTCTGACTCTTTGACATTTATACAATGGAGCAATTGTTTCCTTAATCCATTCTTTGGAACCTTTTCTTCTGCGTGGACAGCTTACAAACCTTAATCAGCTACTCTGTCACACTAACAGTCATACAGCTCTATCTCACTGGTAATCACATCAACCATAAATACATACATAAGTACTGTGTATATATAAATATAAATAAATAAATAAATAAATAAATAAATATATATATATATATATATATATATATATATATATATATATATATATATATGTGTGTGTGTGTATATATATACTGTATATATATATACCTATATGTATATATATATATATATATATATATATATATATATATATATATATATATATATATATATATATATATATATATATATATATATATATATATATATATATATATATTATGCGTTGTACGGAAAAAATAAAGGAGTGAAAATTAAAAGTCCTCTCAGTCTGATTTTTGGAATTTACGGTAAAAATGCCGTTTATATCGGCAAATTGATTGATGCCTTTAATTTTTGTAACCCCAGTTTGTTTGCTTGTTAGTGTCAAAATGACGTTCCAGTTGTGTTGTCAGATCTGCTCCAAGAACTGAATGAATTCAAGAAACTTAACCAGACTGGATATAGATGCAAATTTGAATTTTCAGTAAAGATAATGCACACGAGAGAGAGAGAGAGAGAGAGAGAGAGAGAGAGAGAGAGAGAGAGAGAGAGAGAGAGAGAGAGAGAGAGAGAGAGATATTTTGCAGCATCCCCCTCTACCTTGCAATTAGGGTTAGCAATTTAATCATATAATTGGGCTCTGTTAGAAACTTGGGACAGTAACAGCCACTGTCACTCCTCTCCCTGTCTAGTGTCATTCGCATTCGATCTGCCTCTTCTTAATTACTTTTGGTTCGTTAGTCCTTTCTTTTTGTTCTTCGTTAACGTCTGAATTGCGTTTTCTTTTTGCCCGCGCTGTGCCTTATTATAAATTTCTTCCTTTTCATTAAATCCATCCGCTGCAGGTATCGCTTATTCTGTTTTTCTTGACTAGTTCGTTTATATATATATGTATATATATATATATATATATATATATATATATATATATATATATATATATATATATACATACATATATATATATATATATATATATATAATCTTTCAATTATATATATATATATAATTTTCAATTATGTTTTTCTACAAAAATATGACTTGAAACGAGAATGAAAACGATTCTAAAATTAACTTATACTCATGGAATTTTGTTTGTGAGATTCTTATAGATTCCAGCCTTTTATATAATCTGTTTCTTTTATTTTGTTTTTTAATAGTTTGTATTATAACTGCTCTACGGCAACTCTCTCTCTCTCTCTCTCTCTCTCTCTCTCTCTCTCTCTCTCTCTCTCTCTCTCTCTCTCTCAAATCTCTGGTTAGCAATTACGCCAGCCAAGTTTTTCTCTTCCTCATTAACATCATCTTGTCACAAGACCCGTTTCCCCTCCCTTCTGCCTCCCCTCTCCCTCAACCGACCCTCTGTCTCTGCCGCTGGCCATGCCTCTCTTTACCATGGATGGGACACAGTGAAGTGGGCGAGAGAGATATGGGAAGGGATGGAGGGGGGGAGGGGGATGTTAACAACAACTTAGGTGTCTCAGATTGCCTCTAACTTTTCTCGTTAAGAACTTAACCTTTAGAGAGAGAGAGAGAGAGAGAGAGAGAGAGAGAGAGAGAGAGAGAGAGAGAGAGAGAGTCACCAACTCCCATCGCAAGTTACCCCTCGTATTTTGGCTGCTCTTTGACTCTTCCCCCTGGGAACGGCAGTCCGCCTTCTCATACTTCCTGAGTATGACGAATATTGTTTTTTTCTTCAATCTTTTTGCCGTGGAGTTCGGATGCTGTACTTTACTTCTAGTGGGTTTCTTATTCTCTTCATTTCTCGACTCCTTAGGTTTGCGGGACGTTGTTTTCTCGTAGTTTTAGGTCTCTATGCCTTTGGCCTGCTGAAGATATCGTCTTTGTTATATTTTTGTCTTTTTTTCTTTTCTTTACCGTCTTGCTATTAATTTACTTTTAGACTGAATTTTCCTTCATTACTGTATCACATTTTTCCTCAGCCTTTACTGTCCCGTCTTTGCGATTTCATACATGTTTTTCATCATGATAATGTCTGTTGTATCGCAATATTTTTTTGTTTCAATAAAATTTTTATTTAACAAGTAGTCTTTGCGGGCTTATTAACATTTTATGGCCTGTCCGGTTTTGTTTTAGATTTTTCTACGCTCCCTCCCCTCTACAGAGGCTTCGCCTTTGACCTTTAAATTTTGATGTCTATTCAAATGATGCTCTCTCTCTCTCTCTCTCTCTCTCTCTCTCTCTCTCTCTCTCTCTCTCTCTCTCTCTCTCACAGGAAGTTTCTGATCAGTCCCAGGAACCTCGTCCATCAATTTGTCACCCAGAGGGCCTCGTGCTCGCCGTGCAGCTCCTTACCTCTTTCCAGCACCATTCTGATCATATTTTCCAGATCATTACCCTTGTAAGTGTTCCCCTCCGAAAAAGCCTTTTCCAGAAGTTCCAGCACACCTCAAGTGGTGGTGTCAACATGGTCCAAACATCGGTGTTCCTCCCAAGGGATTAACGGCCTTCGAGCCTCTAATCTTCTGCCCCACCCTTATTCGACCTGTAGGGGAATCTCCCCCTACATACAGTGGGGACTTTCCCCTGTCTGGAAGAAGGAAAGAAAAGAAAAAATCTGCAGAAACTCCCTTGTTCCCTAAGGCTATTACCCGCTGGATTGTCACCAGAGTCGTAACCACCTCCAAGACAAAACTGGAATTCCAGACCTACAGCCCAGTGCTTTAGGGACCATCTAGCAGCGTTCCAAACTCTTCGTAATGTATTTAGGAGTTGAGAGTAAGTAGTTCCGAGCCCGTGTATTTTTTTTTTATCCTTTTTGATGACACTGACTATTACTGCAAAGTCACGGTCATTAAGAACGATAGAGCGTCGCAGGAAATTATCTGGAGAACCATCCACCAGGACCCTGGAAATAGTACATCACAAGAAGTCCCTTTGAATGAGCATCGTTTTAGCCATAAGTATTTCAGATAAAAAAAAAGAAGAGAAAAGAAAAGCCTCCCCCCACCATGTAAACATTAAGTCCTGTTATATCCTCCCCATAATAAGCGTTGTGTATGACGTCACATCCTTCCCCAATTCGTTGATGGATACATAGTTTTCTTTCGATTGTGAACCTCTGGCATACTGCGGAAGTTTTTAAGATGCAGAGAGAGAGAGAGAGAGAGAGAGAGAGAGAGAGAGAGAGAGAGAATATAATCTTAAACCAGGCCCTGATTAGAGAGCATAAATTTTAGGACAATAAAGTTTGGGTAACTGAGGGGAAGTGGAATCTACATAATGCACATTAAGTAATAAATTGTTGGCAATTTGTCATTCGCTTCTCGCAGATTAATTGAAAAGCATTGCTATTGGTTTAGTTTTTATCTAATAGCCTTGTTTAGTGTTAGCAAGTATTCGCTTTGATAAATTTTGAGTTTTTCTCTGTACTGTGATTGTTCCTGATTTATCTTTTTCCTATTTGGTTTGACACCGTCAGTTTGGTTTTACAGAATTAGAATACTTTCACTGCCTGTGAGTCGTCTTACCTTTTCTTAGTACTGCCATTTATCAGTGAAATTTCTCACTACCCCTTAGAATCACGTGTGTGTGTATGCATATATATATATATATATATATATATATATATATATATATATATATATATATATATATATATATATATATATATATATGTATATGTATGTATGTATGTATGCATGCATGTATGTCTGTCTGTCTTGAGAATTAAGGCTTGATATTGCATATGAATATAGAGATATGCGGCTACAGGGAAAGTGAAACAACGGAGCAGATCTTTCATCTTCATTCTAAAGCATTTTCAAGCAAACTACAAACGATAGTTGTTTTGTATCAAGCCAGTCTCATGTTGGCACCGGCCCTTTTTCTGGGGCATCCCGTAGAAGTACGACAGAAGCAGATTTACACAGAGTAATCGGTTTTAAAGGAAACAGCTAATATCAACAGAATGTAAAACCATATACGGCTAAAAAGTTTTTTTTCATTTGATGTTAATCTTCAGGTTAGGAACAGCTGACATGAATTAGCCAAAGACAGACTAATGGTATTAGAATTACTGATAATTTTTAGTTTCTTTTAAATCACCTATAAACATCAGCAGAGTGGGGTTAAGGTTATGTAGGCGTTGATTAAGATTGATAAGATTTTCACTGGTCAAAATAAATTACAGTATATAAGCATAATTTCATAAACACATCAGTTACTCTGTTGAGGACGGTATCTTACAAACCTGCTACAGTAAAGCAGTGGAGAAATCCTGCAGTAAAAATGACAGAAAGACAGAATTACCCCTTGAAAGCACTTGTATGCCATATTTTACCGTCATCTTAGTTCGTTAAATCAGTGTAGAAAATTTTCAATGTAAATTAATATTTTTATTAACAATATTCTAAAAGCATTTTAATTGGGGTCAGAGAGTGAAGAATTAAAAGTCAGAATAAATCGACATTTATAGATATTCAGTTAGAAATGGACAAAGGAATAATGAAGTGAAAAATCACACAGACTTGATTGGTCTCATAGTAATGTAATAGGAGCACTTAATAACATTGTCTCTAGAAGCATTTTAGGAACTCTATTGCTACAGTTAACAAATGAGAATAATATTAATTTACATACAGTTCTTATCCTCATTTAGCACAAGAAGTTCAAAGATTTATAAGAGAAACTGAGGCTCATCGACATTCATGTTGTTAATGCCCTACAATTTATGTGGTTTATCCGTTACCTGGTTTAATCTTTGACAGTTGAAGATAATTCTCAAATGCAATGACCTTCGTGTGCATCAGTTTTTTTTTTAACTCCTTTAATCTTTGTTGTTTTGTGTAAAGCCGATTCACTTTTGTAAATTTTTGTCTGCTGATGCACAGGTTGCTTGCAAATGCCTTGAATAAACACGAAAGATCTTATATTCCGTATTTTACTTGCTTCAAAGCCATATATTCTCTCTCTCTCTCTCTCTCTCTCTCTCTCTCTCTCTCTCTCTCTCTCTCTCTGGCTACATATTTTTTTTTGAGGGAGAGAGAGAGAACGAGAAAGAAAAGAAATAGCGCACGTGAAGTCTGTAGTCCGTCAAACTATGCACCATCATATTATAATTAAAAACAGGACTACCTAAAGGGCTTAATCCCCTCTCCACCAGTTTGGAATCACCAAACTCTCTCTCTCTCTCTCTCTCTCTCTCTCTCTCTCTCTCTCTTCACAAATGCAGGAGTAAGCTGGTCCCTCTGTCGCCCGCTGCAAGATGCAATCAACACCAATCTGTCAATAGATTATTTATTCATGTCAAATGGCTTTCTACCTCGGTGATCACCTTTACAAGATTAAGTCCCCATCCCGGCTCGCTTATTCCTCCCCTTTGAAGAGTTTCTGTTTAAATATGCAGAGAAGAAGAAGAAGGAGAAGAGGATGATGATTACGGAAGGGGAGACAGATCAGAGTGTCTCTCCGGATGGTAAGAATGTGAATGGAACTGGTGGCGTAGGGGAACGGGGGAAGACGCTGTCGCCATTGTGGATGGGGGGAAGGGGCATGGGGGAGAAGAGTGTCATTTGGTCGCTCATTCACCACGGCGTGACAATCCCCGGGCGGACTCGGTCTCGGTTTTGTCAACAGTGTCGCGGCGGCCTCAGCAATGAATGGTCGTGTTTGTGCCTGGAATCTCTCTCTCTCTCTCTCTCGTATTTTCTTTTGGCGTATCCTTCGGAAAAATTATTATAACGAGATATGTTGTTCCTCAGAATCTAGAGTTTCTACAGTAAATACTCATGTACGTTTATCAATCCTCGATAATGTATTGAATTGGTATGAAATTTATTACATGGGCTGACAAGAACCGCTTTTCGTAAGCCTTTTATTTCATAGCGTTGCAGCAGCTTGTGATTTTCATATCTGTAGGTGATTTTTATTCTTTAAAGTACAACTTTCCACGATTATAGGAAACAAGCTTAGGGCGTTTGAAAAATTGTCTTATTTGGATGGTACCAGAACTGAATTATATTCTTAACTATAAAGTAGGCCTATATTACGCCTATAAAAACCTCCTTTCTTTCATGTCTAATTTCAGACATTTTTCTGCTGCTTATTTACTGTCTGTGTGATACCAGTGATATGACAATTCGCTTATCATTTAACTGTGCTACAATACGAACGCTGTTGTAAAACAGTCACTTATCAGTAGGCTTATATGCACGACGAACACGAATATTTCCGTTTCCGTATGATTGTTTTTTTCCGTATATTAATCGATCTGAAAGAGTAATCGGCACTCACATACAGTGGTCTAGATATTTTTTTAGTTAAATAATAAACAGTTTTTCCGCAAACCAATTTTTCTTATCATTTAGTTATCAGGTTTTGTGACGACTAACATTGTGTTAGTGGGATTCGAAAATAGCTCAAAGGACGTAAATTCAAGACGACGAACGTACACGTTTATGAACCGAATAATGCAGATCACTTTCATCAAATGAAAAAGCAAAAGAAATAAAAAAAAAAGTTTGAAAACTTCGCCAGCGACCACGCAAAGCATACTAGCCGTCACTGGTGGAGCTTCCTCTCAACTTCGGAGACAGACCGACTCCCACCGAACGGTCGGGGACACTGAGGTGACACTTCTCTCTCGAGTCATTTTGTCCCCCAAAGCGATGTCCCCTTGTCCTCCCCCAACCCCGTGCCAGATCCTTCAATCTCTCATCTCCCGGATCCCTCCCCCACCACCAGTCTTCCATACGGGATCCCCCCCAGAACCCACAAACGCACGCGCCTGAAGACTTGTCTCCGCTGCGAAACTGATTCTTCTTTGTAAACAAGGATGTGTTGCGTTTGTTCGTTGTATTTGTTTCATCGTTTAGTAATGTATTCGTATTTTTTCCTCAATTTTCACAGTTCTTGAAAATGTACATACACTCGTGATTCTATTGATGACAGCATCTTTTCTACTTTTAATAATAATAATAATAATATTAATGATAATAATAATAATAATAATATCTTATTATTATTATTATTATTATTATTATTATTATTATTATTATTATTGTGGTTCTTAGAATGTAAGTTTATTTTTATTTATTTCACATACTCTTCCCAAACAGAGTAAAAACAGTATATGACCTGAGCAGTGTTTGAACATTTGCGCTCTTGAGCTTCTAATGATAAAATGCGATAGCTCCAACAATCTTTAGGAATTTTAATACAATAATAAAACTTATTTAAGAAGCTCGAACTGGGGACGTTATAAGACTTTTAAATTGAAGTTTCCCCTTTATATTTTTCCAAGGGAAACAACGGCAAGGGCAAAATAAACAGAAAAAATGCACTCCGAATAAAATACCAACGCCAACCTTCTTTTTCCTCATACTATGAGATGTTTTCAGGCAGCAGTAAGGAACTTTTTTCAACAAGTGCAGTGCTCATCAAGCATACAGATAAACACAGTACGCGTGTGCGTGTATGAGAGAGAGAGAGAGAGAGAGAGAGAGAGAGAGAGAGAGAGAGAGAGTAGCCATAAAACATCAGGAAAGAGGTTCTAGATGTCCTACACTTCAGTATTTCGCTATGCTTCATATTACTTCCTTTATGACTTCTGTCGGCTCTAGTGGACGGCTTGTGACCCTAAACGACTTGCTATATAACCCATTCACTCTTCCCGAGCATCGATCATGGTTCATATGCTTGCTCAGTGCTTTTCCTTGATTCCAAGTTCCAAATCCGGTTCTCGAAATCTTGGTATTGCTGCTGGTTTTATGGCAATTTTGTTTATTCAATAAGTTTGTGGGATATGTGTTCTTATATCTGTTTTTATAGTAGATGCTATTTAATTCTCTTTACTTGTTTACGTGGGTCCTTTTACCCAGACGGATATGATAATTATGAGCTTGGACGTCAGCGACTTAAAAACCAGAGTATCTGAGAACTCACAGGTCTCCCGCAGTTAAATTTTTTATTAATACATAGAGAAAAACAATGTCATGCTGATGAAGTTAATGGTAATAACGAGGTAATTATTGATGTTGTTGCTGAATTCAAATGTTCATATGGAGTGCTGCAAAAAAAAAAAAAAAGATAGTGTTTAACAGCATAGTCACCGCACTGTCCAAAAGCACGCTAAACCACGGTAAACATTTATTGTAGTCAAACATTTTATTAAGAATCTCTGTCATCGTGACAAAATTTATGCATTAAAGGTGAAGATTAGAGTATTTTGCAGCAAAATGAAGACAGTTACCCCAAGAATAACAAACTCGTCCTGACTTAATAATAATGAGTGCAAGCAAAGTGAAGTTTTAACTATATTACATCACGGCACATGGAACTTCAGAGAGATATACATATGTTTATATGTATACACATGCATACATACATCCTTGTATAGTTAGATAGATAGATGATAGATAAAGTATATAACCCATAGAATAGCGATCAGTCTATAAATTTGTTGAGATAAATTTTTATAGTTATACGAGAACAAAATACAAGAAATTATGTGGCCTCAGCTTTGGTAGAATAAGTTGAAACCTTCCAGCTCTGGACCTAGTACAGTATATGCGGTGTTCCTTGCTTATTAGCTGATGATAGGGAGTTGTTCAAAGGCCATGTGGACAAGGCAGCGAAGCTGATTAAGGCCGCTGAAGCAATCACAGTTAATGTTCTTAATGACATCTTTCGTACTGAGTTAATCATCATGAAACCTGGTTTTTGTACAAGTGACATTTGGGTGGAGAAATCCACACGATTTTTATTTCCAAAAATTTTCAAAGAAGTTGACCGGAGGCTTATTTAGACTAACCACATTATACCACTTGTTACCTGATCTCTTTAAGGTTATTACTTTATAACTACTTTGTGTCTAGATGTTTGCTCACTGACAGCCAGTAACTGATTACAGCCAAGTAATGGACTTGACACCAGAGGTGTTGACTTTGACTTAGCAATGCCATTAGGGACTTGTATCCAAATTTCGTAAATTAGGTGTCGAAGGCTACCAGAATTGATCTCACTCACATTTTGTTAAGTGATTAAACAGCTGTAATTGTTGATACGGAGCTTAAACCCATTTTGTCTAGGTTCCACAGAGTAGTGTTCTGGTACTTTTGTGGAGATTGAAGTGAAAGTGTAGTATGCATATGATGCTACACACGTCATAGTTATGCACACTCCTGTGTGAAAAATAAAGTTTCTGTTAACTTTGATAAGGATTTAAACATATAGCCAAGTGGTGCTCTCTAGGGTGCTAGTCCAGCAACACTGAAAGTATACTTGTATACTTGTCTCATATTGCCACTGCATGATTAGCTTTATATAGTTATGCTTGAACTATCTGATTCTGAGCATTGGATGGTACTCGTTGGTCTCTTTGTCTTAAAGCTTTCTTTGGTAAAGAATTTAAAATGCCTCCAGGAAACTCGATATTGTTTCCAAGCATTTCCTGACAGGATGGTGTCTATGCTTTATGGTACAAGTATTCTCCTCTCTAGATAACAGCAACTTTCAGAGGTCTTTAGTTTATAGACAAGATTGCCCAAATTCTTTCGTAAGGTGTATGGGAAATGAAATTTACCTGTCGTATAAAGTGCCTCCGCTCCACTCTCTCTCTCTCTCTCTCTCTCTCTCTCTCTCTCTCTCTCTCTCTCTCTCTCTCTCTCTCTCTCTCTCTGCAGAGCATCAGTGCCTGCATTCTGCTGAGGTGATCGTTATCGTAATTCAAGTAGCAGAGGTCTTTACTACCACTGTGGAACTACCTTTGCCAGTATTTTTGATACCAATGTATTCAAGTTATTGAGAGGCCGTAATAAAACTTTAAAAAGCCACGCACTGGTGATGCCCATTTCTATTACTGTTTATGCATGCATTTTCTGAAAAAGTCCTTACTTATTATATTAAGCAATTTGTTTTGTTCAAATATGTAGTTTCATTTGCAAGTTTAGTCTTTCTCCCGCCAATTGTTCTTTAATAACTCTATGTAGTCTGATGCCGGTATGGCTGTAAGCCGTGTGATAAGGTTAAGAGGTCTTTGTGGCCATTACATATACCTATTCAATTAACTTAATTTCCCCTTTTTTTCCCCTCCCTTTATAGATGTGTTTAGCACTTAATTGCCTCCCACTGATAAGATCGATTAAGACGCTAAGTGGTATTACTTTAATGAAAAAAAGACTTGGTAGGCGATCTTGTACTTATTTCCTGTTTTGATAACTTTTTTCTTTTTTTTACCAATGCAAGATTTTTCATAGGATTGTGATCAACTTTAGGACACGACTGTGACCAGCTTGAGTAGCCAATCGTTTCTCCGCAAAAGGGATAATAATATTTGTGTATCTCGTCTATTTGTGAGTGTGAGTGTGTGTATAAGAAATAACAGTAAAGCTAGGTAAAAAGTTTTTTAATGAAATTGAAGATGTTTTCATCACCCCTCTCTCTCTCTCTCTCTCTCTCTCCCTCTCTCTCTCTCTCTCTCTCTCTCTCTCTCTCTCTCTCTCTCTCTCTCTCATATACACAAAGATCGGGCAAAAGTTTTGTAGGCCACTAATAACTGCGTTTATTAAAGCATACGAGAGAGAGAGAGAGAGAGAGAGAGAGAGAGAGAGAGAGAGAGAGAGAGGGGGGTGGGGAGGTCTGTGTTAGAGTTCATAACAGTTACATGAAAGAAAAAAAGAAGAAAACACAAAAGCCATGAGAATGGTCAAGTAAGTCCCACCGCAAAGTAGTGAAGAAAATGTCTATAATTTGCTCCGTAAAATGACAAGGGCATCACATTTGTCACTGGAAATGATACGTTTACTAGGAGGCTTCCAGGTTCCAGCACTTGCTATGCTGGAAAGCCCGTTGCGCCTCATCGTCATGGAGACTTTCAGAACACCAGACGATCAGCGCACTTTGGTTTTTATCGTATATTTTTCGAAGGCATTTGATACTCGAAGTAGATTAATTTACAAAGTTCATTCGGTATCCGTATCATGCATGTAATGATACGCGATCGTCACTGTTTAATTTCAAAGGCTGTTTCTTTTTGCCTACCAGCTGTGAATTGTAAACATCACAAAACTGGTTTTTCTTATTGATGGCATACACGACCTGCCCGTCAACTGGGCGTCCACGTTTCTGGGGAGTTCTTTTAGAAGAGAATCTATGAATATGTACGCAGATTTATGTGTCTACTCGCGGGGCCTTCGGTTATGTGGACGATGGTGGTGGTAGGTTGGAGAGTGGTGCGGTGGAGGTAGCAGCTGTGTTGCTGATGTCTGAACGGGTTACGGTGTACACTTTATGCGCTGACAAAGATTTTTCACTTTGTGGGCATGTCCTTATAAGCGCCGCATGGTTATTGGTTTAGGTCGAGCAAGTTTAATGTATTTATTTACTTTCTTGGTCTTACTCGATGAGATTCATTTTGTCATCCAGTAAATGAGGTTGTCACGCATTTCATCTTTCTTTCAGCAGTAACCCATTCCCCTAACAGGATTTGATGCCAGGTATCATGATGAGACAGCTGTCGCTATCATACTCATACTTTGACTGTTAAATAATTGATGGACCACTTCTTAAAAAAAATCAACATGAGGTGCTTATCTGCTTACAGGTACTTTCAAAGTCTTTCATTAGTTCCTGTTGTTTCTCTTCACTGTCCCAATCAACATGGCATCATCTGCAATCATCAACAATTCCACACTCCTTTCACAACCGTTTGTCAACAGCTGTTTTTTTCTCACTTCTAATATCCCTCCATTTATAAAGATATTAGATAGTCTATACCTACTTGTGCAGCAAACACCAGACACAATTAGGTCTGCATATTCTGGTACTCACCTGACTGTCTTAAAGAAAACTTTAAATCACACTTAGAAAAATATGTTCTGTTTACATCTTCAACACTTTCCACATGGCTTGTCCGTCACCTCTATCATAAGCTTTTTATAGACTTTTTCTCTCACATGGGTCCTCCCCTATCACTCCCTGTCTTTTGTTTTACTTTTGTAATGAAAGTTCTGCCACGCCCATACCAGGTATACTGAGACATATAAGATTCATAGAATATTTTTTTATAATATATTCCTAATTAACTTAATTAGTTCTTAGATTAACATATGTCGCTAGGTTTAATTAAATTATTAGAGTTTAAATAGCTTGTCTAATCCTTCGGGCCAGCCCTAGGAGAGTTAATATTAACTCAGTGGTCTGGTTAAACTAACGTTAAAAAAAATTAAGTCTAACTCAGTGGTCTGGTTAAACTAACGTTAAAAAAAATTAACAGTCTAACTCAATGGTTCTCAATCTTTGATTAGTGATGGCACACTAACTAATGTAATCATTACCGTGGCGCCCCTTCTTCACCATCCCACCATATCGCATGAATTAACTTCTTATTTAATGAATAAAATTATTATCCATACTCAAACCAAAATCAGCACACCGTACATGCAGAAATATACTGTACAAACAAAGAGCATATCAGAAGAATGAGATAAACAATTAGAGTAGACACACTGATAATAATTATATGAAGACTTCTGCAAACTTTTTTTTTTTTACAAATGTTCATTGAGATGATCTATCCAAGATAAAATTCCTGAAAATCTTATGGCAACCTTAGGCACTGTCTGTGGCACCCCAGAGTGCCACGGCACCCAGTTTGAGAATCACTGGTCTAACTCATAATAATTCAAGCAATGAAACATTAATAAACATCTTGATGTAACTCGTGAAACTTCGAAATTTGTGGGTCTTCTTCATGAATCTTCGAGAAGCCTTTTCATCTTACTCGTGAAACTTTGTGCGACGCTTTGGTCTCCCTAACGAATATTTAGCAATGCCTTAGTCCTACGCGTAACTCATTTCATAAGTGTGTTGGTTTTTGGTTAACATCCGGGTTTTACTCTTGAATCTTCGCTGAATGTCTCTATCTTATTCATATACCTTCAGTTAACGTTTTGATGCTTGTTATGACTTGTTATCGATGATTGTTTTGGCTGACTAGTGAATTTTCGATGAATGCCTTGTTCTTCATTTTGAATCTTCGAGTACTTCTTTGTTTATAGGTTTGAATCTCATAAATATCTTGGTGTTATGTAAGGATCTCCTGTGAACATTATGGTCTTACTCATGAGCCCTTGACAAACTTCTTTCTGGGCCATACATTGTGGGACTTGAATTTGAAAACTTACTTGTCACACTTAGGTATTTTTTAAAAATTAATGTGCCCCTCATCATTATAAATGAATACGTATGTAGGTTGTGATACTAACTTCTTTTTACCTACGTACAAGTTTTTAATGAACAGTATATGATAAATCAAAGTCCACGACTTTTGTTTATTTCAGAATTTCACAAATAGTTGCCGTGTAATCTCTCAGAAATCGAACCCAGAACCTTCCGTTGTTGAGGGTCCCGTAATCTCCGTGCACTATTATATATATATATATATATATATATATATATATATATATATATATATATATATATATATATATATATATATATATATATATATATATATATATAGTAATAACATCTCCGTGATTCATATACAAAAAGCTACAAACGTCCTTTAATATCAATTCGCTCTAACTGTAATATATTTTCAATATGCAAGAATTTTTAGTTGATCAGTTCGTCGTCCCGTGGGCTGAAAAGCGACGGACAGAACTCAGGACTTATGGACGTTAACACGGCTGGTTGAGCCCTGGCCGTGTTTACTCTGAGTTATTTTCGATCACAATGGTTAGCCCACGGGATGACGAGCTTATTATCAACTAAAAATTCCCCTTCGGTAACATATGAAAATATATTACTTAGTAAGTAAACGAATTAGATATTACGTTTTTTTACTGATTGTGTATATATATATATATATATATATATATATATATATATATATATATATATATATATATATATATATATATATATATGTATATATATGTATATACAGTATATGTTGAGTAAAATAGCCATAATAATGCCCTGATAAACTGTATTTTTCAAGATACAAAAATACAGTATCTTGAAAATACAGTTTATCAGTTACATTATTTTGGCTTTTTACTCATTATTTTCGATCACAATATAGTGATGCACCATATATATATATATGATATTTTATATATATATATATTATATATATATATATATATATATATAAACATGTGTGTGTGTCAACTGTGTTTGTGTGTGTGTGTGTTGTATACATACCTAACATATGCCCCGAAAGGTATCATTCTTCCGTTTTGAACAAGCCGCTTTGGAGTGAGGTTGCTAGCCTCACGCCGTATCCCGCTGATTTTTATACCTCTTCTTTGTGGTCACTCATCCAAGTAAAACAGAATCAACGTTGCATAACTTGGCTCGAACGACCGTATAGACGTAGTTACCGTGTATCTTGGCGAAAGTAGTGATCTTCTGTTATTAGGTCTAGGCGAGTAATTATGATGGGCGTTTAGGAACCCATGAAATAATGGCCTTCCATTGCCCTAATGAGGCATAATCCATTGTCTCTGTAATGGAACCGAATCCGTTGTTTCCTATGACGTTTTTTTTTTAAGCCGGCTACAGCGAACTGCGAGGTGGTGTTATAAAGGTTGCCTTAGACTTTTGTAATTGTTTGAAATGTTCTAAGTACATTCATCTATTGCATGATTTGTTTCCGGTCTTTTACTTTAATCGGTGATATTTACTTCGACCGATGTTATCCAAGCCTTCTGTCAGTATTTATAGAGGTCGTTTTACATTTACGAAGAGTTTTAAATTGAACCGCTATTGTTACAACACTACTTTTTATTGTGTTCGGTGTCGTAGTTGCTCTTTGTCTCTTTTCTTTTGTAATGTATTTATAAATAGGCATCATTTGCCACCGTTCATACTTCGTGTAATGATGCAAAAATTTGTCGTCCACGAACGCTCAAACAAGAGCTCGCTATTCCCCTTACATTTTCTCTTATATACTTTACCGATTTGTCACAAGGAAATCATTGATTTCAATTGACTTTATTGCACCTATTACGTTTTTCCTAAAGATCTTATCTGGCGAAAGTCGAAGGGCTTCCTGTGCAGAGTCTGGGCATGAGAAGAGGACACAATTTAGCGGACACCTTTGTTGGAATTACAGCTTACAAGCGAACTTATACCGGAGTC
>NC_089799.1:32614613-32632113 GCF_040412425.1 Macrobrachium rosenbergii | reverse complement strand
AATATTTCCATATATTTACGGACTCTAGGAATATTTAATCGAAGATCATTCCGAGTGGGTGTTATGCCTTGTTGGTACCCGTATTTTTTTTTCAGAAATATAATCAGGGTTGATTTTCCTTTTGAGTAAATATCCGTAAAACGGTGAGCGGGCTGTTAGAAATGCTTCGGAAATTTCAAAATGTCACTTTTTATTATTAGCGTACTCAGGCGTTAAAAAATGACGGTATTATAAGAGAGGATCGAGCTGTTACACCGTCTTTCCGTCCTGAAGCTGAAACTATAGGACATTTGTCTTCATTTTAGTTTTCTAGAAAAGAAAGCTATTGAGATGGCTTTGTCTGTCCGTCCGCACTTTTTCTGTCCGCCTTCAGATCTTAAAAACTACTGAGGCTAAAAGACTGCAAATTGTTACGTTGATCATCCACCCTCCAATCATCAAGCATACCAAATTGCAGCCCTCTAGCCTCGGTATTGATTTTATTTAAGGTTAAAGTTACCCGTGATCGTGCGTCTGGCAACGCTATAGGACGGGCCACCACTGGGCCGTGGCTGAAATTTTCATGGGCCGCGGCTCTTACAGCATCATACGCTGTGCAAAAAGCTCGATTGCGCCGAAGGAACTTCGGCGCATGTTTTACTTGTTTATATTGGGGCCAACGGTGAGGAAGGCGACTCTCATTATAAAAATAAGTAAATAAATACGTAGGTTCGCGTTTTATAATGTAGATATTATTATTATTATTATTATTATTATTATTATTATTATTATTATTATTATTACTATTATTACTATTATTATTATTATTATACAGTATGATAAAGATGCATCCGACAAATTTTTAAGCGATTCTGAAGTCTGTGTAGGTTACTGATTAGGAATTACTCGGTGAAAGCCACGAAAAATGTTTCAGTAAGAATTATGTTTTTTCTTTTGATATGAAAGGCACTACAACTGTTTTGCTCAGATTTCCATATAGACCGTTTTGCGTTGGTTGTCCTTTCATTATGAAAGGCCTCATCTCAACGTTGTGCCAATTAGCACAATGCAGTTGATTAACTACGTCACAGAAAAGTTCCAAATAATTTCCGGTAAACTTTTTCCCACCTGGAAGATGTGTGAGGGAGAATTGGTTTCAATAAAGTGTGGTTTGTAAACATTTACAACCTTTTGATGCATAATTTTGTTATTGCAGTCAACTTTATTTAGAATAATTACTGTTCTTGCTGCGGGTTTTGCTGTCGCTAAGATCACCAAAATCTTTGGTTGTAAATGTAAGTTCAGTGGTTGTTTATCATTATTACCATTTCACTGTTATTATTATTATTATTATTTTTTTTTTTTTGCTTTATCTCTGCTTTTGTCTTTATGAAAATGACTAGCACCTCCTGCAGTTTCATAACTGATGTACCTTTTCTGAATGATATGTTTTCTACCCATTATAGTTGATGTTAACAGTATTAACTTTCATTACTTGCATTCATCAATGTTTGGACAATTTTTTCTTTCTGTAATCAGTTTTGTACTGTTAATGTTCATATTAGTACTTCTACTTATTCTTACCTAAAATAAATTTCTGTTGTTTGTGTTCGTAATCATTCAATGTGTATAACGACCAGATATCATAAATTTAACTGAAAGCTTGATATGAATGAATAAAAATTAGTATTTGTAAAAGATTAATGCACTTTAAATACAGTTTTCACTTTTCACTGGGCACATCTGTGGTTGTATATGGAATTATTATTATTATTATTATTATTATTATTATTATTATTATTATTATTATTATTATTATTATTATTATTATACAAAACTCTCCTGTAACAGGCACGAAAGTTAGTGAGTAGTTTCTGGGCTTCAGACCCAAGTATACTGTATACTGGAGACCTGTCCCGGCTGTCACTTACATTCTGTAATAATCGATAGATGGGTATTTGAATAGAGTTTATCCGCGAAAAGCAATTTGAGGTCCGCTAGCTATACCCACTTATGGAACAGTGGATAAACAAGTCATCAAGGAACTAGCCACCATGTATAAATCGGACAGATTCCTTGATTGTGCATCCCCAAATTTTATTTCTGTCTTGGCAGTCTTGTAAGAAAAGTGACAGCTACTTTAATTGAAATAATGTGGTGCGTTTTTGCAGCTTTATATATATATATATTTATATATAAAGATAAAATCCACGAAGAAACGGAAACACTGGAGTGCTGCGAGGCCTTTCGACGCTAGGTCCTTTACTTAGCAGACTAAGTAAAGGACCTAGCATCGAAACCTCGCAGCACTCCAGTGTTTCCATGAAGGCTAAGTAAAGGACCTAGCGTCGAAAGGCCTCGCAGCACTCCAGTGTTTCCGTTTCCTTCGTGGATTTTATCTTTATTTATATATTCACGTTCCATAGTGATTCAGTTATACACACATATATATGTGTGTGTTTATGTGTGTGTATATATATATATATATAATATATATATATATATATATATATATATATATATATATATATATAATCAAGCTACAAACGTCCTTTAATATCCAATTCACTCTACCTCGGAAATAATGTGGACTTATTATCAACTTAAAAATTCCCCTTCAGTAACATATATGAAAATATATTATTTATGTGTAGAGTGTGGATATTAAAGGACGTTTGTAGCTTTCTGATTGTATATGAATCACAGTGATGTGATAAATAGTCATATATATATATATATATATATATATATATATATATATATATATATATATATATATATATATATATGTATATGTTTTGTGTGTGTGTAAGGGTGGATGTGTGTTTGTGTTGGTGTATATTATATATATCATGATTGTATATTTATTTATTTATATAATTCGCATGCTTATAGTTTTGTGCAACTATTGGTCGTTTTGGAGGTCCTTCAAGGTGAGTACACTAGCTAAATCTTGTTTTTATGTCCATCCAAAAACATTGGCGTTCATGGTTTGTTATCTTGAAATTTATAAATCAGATTCATAATCCTGCGTTATTCTGGAAACCAATTGCTTGACTATGTCTGCAGCATAAAGCTTAGTTCCATCACCACAGAAACACCACCATCCTGCATCTTTGTAAATGCTTCTTTTACATAGATCATGTGATGTCAAACAACCTAGATAACAGTGGGTTTAATGCAAAACTTACTCGAGCATTTATAGAAGAGATGAAAATAATGATTGTTTACACACATCCTTAGATACTTGTCCAATACATCTTCAGTATGCATATCAGTCAGTGTTGAAGAGGAAGCTCTGGTGTCAGTTTTGTCATTTCGAATGGAGTAGAATGTCTATGTGTGTGGCTGTTCGTGTGATCACGAAATACCTCGAGCGCGGATGAACGAGTTTTGATGAACCTGGGCGAAAACAATTTAGGCGTCCCCTTACCTGAGTACTTTTTTGGAGGGCATCGGCGATGATCTAGCGATTAGTCGCCGGTAAAGCCATCTTACCCATTACAAATTAAAGGGGATTAAAAAAAATTAAGATTAACTTCAAAAGATAAAAGGTGAGGTTGACGATGAGTGTTTCTTTTTTACAGATCAGATGCTTGTAATTAACCGAATAAGAGATTAAGAACGTGAGGGTATTGTTCTGTCATCCTTTTAAAGTAGTATTTAGATATTACAGAAACAGCGGAATTGTTTACGATTTATATCGCCGCCACTGCCACTCCAATTATGATTGCAGCGCGCCATATTTATTACTAATCCTAACTCCACTTACTAACAGCTTTTTGTTCTATATAAATCATTGTCTCACAAATCTCTCTGCTTCTGTGTCCAGTAATTTTCCCAATAAGCTGCATATGAAATAGCTTCCTTTTGTCTTTACTATCTTGTACAGTCATTTAGCATAGCATGACTGAGCAGTAAATAGTAACTTTCCTTCCATAGTAACACTTTGATTTGACGTTCACCAGTCGTAATGAAAAATGATCAACACTCGACTTACAATACAATTTTACTGTCGTTATTATAATAGGATAAAAACAAAAGCAACAGTAACAACAATAATGAGAGCATGTGTTATAAGTCGCCCATAATGTAGTTGTTGCCTATAAATAGCTTTGCGACATTTCGTAGGGGTCATGTCGTAAATTCTTATATGCACTGTAAATTAAATGAGAAAAGTTTCTCTGGATTGTAAATTTATGGATGTAAGCTGAAGATAAATGATGAAACCTGATTGTGAATGGCTCAAAACAACCTCTTCATGCTAGTTTAACAAGAATGGACCTTCCTGTCTTCGTTAAACTATTTTTTATTATTATTATTATTATTATTATTATTATTATTATTATTATTATTATTATTATTATTATTATTATTATTATTATTAAGTACACTATAAACTGGTATTATAAATTTCATGGAAAAGACACAGAACACTTGAAAACACAAAAAAATAAGCCATAGGATTCTGAGTTGAATTTTCCTTATACAGATTAATTATTTTTAAGTGATATTTTTTTTATTCCAGCGACACCTGGCTTTTTACTTTAACCCCTTGTTAAGTTGGAATCCTCTGTCGTTCATTAACTTTAAATTCACCTGGAGAAGGGGATGTGAGGAACATTGTGTATTTCCACTGCGTCAGAAAACCTCCCTAATATTACTCACCTTGGTCATCAACGACTTTTGCCCATCCCTCCATCTCTGCCCATCTCCAACTGCTACCCATACCCTCCTCCCCTTCACAGGCTCCTTGAGAGGGACTTGGAGGCACATTTTATGCAAATAGACGCAGCGTCTTACCCTAGTCAGTCTCTCTTTCTCTCTCTCTCTCCCTCCCTCTCTCTTACAAAACGATAAAATGAACCTATATGGAAATACTTCATTTACGAGGTCTTGAAACATTGTGTGACTCATAGATAAGATCAGTGCGATTGACGACTTTGTGGCTGCGATTACGGAATAAATGAGTAATTATTGGCAGAATTCGCAATGCCATACAGAAGCCGTGATCTTGGATGATTATGGTTATGGCGCTGTAGATTGGTCGCTGGGCTCATTTGCGGTTGCTGGCGGATTGGTATAAGGGCCGTTGCGGTTGAGGGTCATGTTCGGATGACTAAGAGTCATCCAGGCGACACTGAAGATTAGGAGAGTGGGATTTTTTTTGGGGGTGGGTGGGTGGTTTTATGCTTTCGTGGGGCATTTGAGTCAGGTTGAGGCTGTAGTACCCCACCTGGGCATAACAAGAGATTTATGGCGGTCAAAACTGTCAATATAAGACGAGTATTTTGGGTATAAGTGGAAGGTGATTTATCAGGGCTAAATGCCATATACCCCTCCATTCTCTCAACCCAGATGCATAAGTAATCCACGTTTGCACTCCCGCAGGTGGTCATTACCAACCCCGCTCCGCCCACTTGGAGATGGGAGCTGCGAATGCTCATGTTTTCGTATGTTAAGGACTCTTAAGTGGCGGTGAGAACGCGAAATATATGATGCCACTTAAGGCTATGGTGATTGGTGCGTGTGTGTGTGTGTGTGTATGTGTGTGTGTGTGTATGAGAGAGGGACAGAGGTCAGGCAAAGAAGAGCTGGAAGAGCCTGTTTATAGAATGAAAGTACACGTAAAGGGGAGTGACAGAAATAGAAAAAAAGTTGAAGACAAAACACTTTATGGATTGACTGTCGCAGGTGCAGCAGTTTCTGTTTTCCAAACCTCACTTTTTTATATATGTACAGAGCAATAATAATTTGAAACTCGAATGTGGCGTGGCTGCTTTTACGTTAGATCTTCATTGTTTAATACTATAATAAAATATATATGGTCGCGTTATTGCACGCACATACAAACTAGTGGGTGTGCCATCTTCATCACCGCCGCTAACTCTAAGCTAAGGGGTCGGTTGTCTTGATGCCTCTTCTCCAGCTAGTTCTATCAAAAGCATCTTCCTCCGCTAAACCCTTCTCCAGATCTTCATTCTTTTTATCACACCATCGAGTCCTTTGCCTCCCTCTTGACCTTCTACCCCGTAACAGGCTCCATCCAAGCTCTCTTTACTCATTCTTCCTCACTCGTCCTTACCACTCGACCATAGTATCTCAATCTCAATCGTATTATATCAGCAATCTTTACCAACTCGGGACTTCTATTTTTTTTTATTATTGTTCTCCTCTTGCATCTCACGAAGCGACATCCCCCAAATCCAACTCAGCATCCTCATTTATCTTCCCTCCAGCTACCTTTACTCCTTCCTCTTTACTAGTTCCCCGTTGGGCAAGTCTTTAGAGTTGTGGGCTAGCACTCGCTAGGCCCGGGTTTGAGTCTCCGGCCGGCTAATGAAGAATTAGAGGAATTTATTTCTGGTGATAGAAATTCATTTTTCGCTATAATGTGGTTCGGATTCCACATTAAGCTGTAGGTCCCGTTGGTAAGTAACCAATTGGTTATTAGCCATGTAAAATAAGTCTAACCCTTCAGCCAGCCCTAGGAGAGCTGTTCATCAGCTCAGTGGTCTGGTAAAACTAAGGTATACTTAACTTTCCTCTTTACTGTCCATGCTTCTGAAAATTAAGTCGTCACTGGGCTGATTAAAAGACAATAGTTCTTTATTTTCACTTTATTTGGGATGCTTTTGTTACAAACACTCCTGCCACCTGGCCCCCATTCCCCCAAAAGCTGCTGTTATTCTGCTCTCAGCCTCAGCTTCACACCCTCCTCCCAGCTTAAAGTAGATCCTTAATATTGGAAATTCTTACCTGTTTTAAATCTAGGCCTCTTCTATGTTTTATATATAACCTGTTCCTGCCCTCCTTACTGGATACCATAACCCAGTGTTACCTACATTTACCTTCATACTATCCCATTCGAGAGATTCCTGTTTTTCTCTCACCCTTCTTTGTAATTCTTTTTAGTATGCTGAAATTACCGGATCATCTGTGTATAACAGTTCCCATTGATTTTCATTCCTAAATCAGTACAAAGAGGAATAGGCGAAGTGGCGATTCTTGATAAAAAAACTTCAAACATTTCTGTTTTGCCAGAGGCTTTTACGACTGCTATCCTTGTTCTTATATACCTTTTCTGGTACTTTCCTGTTTCGCAAACACTAAAATCACAGTTTTCCTTGGTATCGATGGCCTTCTCTAGGTCTACATGCGCAGTAGAATTCCCGATTACCTTCCAGCCCCTTTTCCTCTAATTGCCTGTTGTGAAGACAGCTTCAGCTGTGCCCTTCCTAATGAAATGGCAATTCTGTTCACCAATCTTTACAGTAGCTCGTGATCTCTCATCAAGTGTTCTTTCTAAATCATCCTATATATATGTGTGTGTGTATATATATATGTGTGTATATATATATATATATATATATATATATATATATATATATATATATACATATATATATATATAAATATATAATCAAAAGTCCTGTGTGTGTGTGTGTGTGTGTGTGTGTGTCTATAAAATATACGTTATAAACAGTAAAAAGACCCTTATATACATATTTTTGCACAACAACTATTGTTTATAGGTGATGAACTATATTGAAGAGCTTTGCGTAAGGATTTAAGCTGTGTCGGTGCCTGATTCTTAGCTTAGCGTCTTGTTTATGCAATATCAATTTCCCTGGCTGGCTTTCATGAAAGTATGCAAAATGGAGGTACCTTGGTTCATCTTCAGGACTGCACGCAACATTTCTAGGCTAAGAGCGTGTCATCTCGACCTTATTTTATAAATATTGCCATTTTAACGGCATGGGTACAAAGTATACACATAGTGTTCATGTATGTATGGCTATACTTAACAGCAGTTAATCAGCAGTGTCTGTAGTGGTACAGGCTAATGGAAAATACCAAAAAATTTGACGCTGAACCGATGTAAAATACTAAGCAAGAGGAATGCCTGTTTTCGACGGTTTAGAAAATGAATTCAAGCAGTTGTTTCAGTAAATACTAAATGAATTGCTTCTGTATAGTTACAGATAACGATTTCAAAACTTTCTGCGTGAGATTTATTGGCAGGTATTCAGATTCCTCAAGAATGGTTAAATTTTTATTTTTTACAAATTTCTAAGAAGTGTTCTTTTGGAAAACCACCGCACAGACGCTTAAATATACGCGCACTTGTATGAGGATAATTACAGCTTTTATAGTATTTTTAAATATGCTACTGTTTAACAAGTAGACACGTAAAATATATTATGTAGTGTTCATCGTTACCAAACATTTTCTGTAATGCTGTGTACCAGGACCTACTAAAATCTATCTGCACGCATTTTGTAGCGTTCAGGCGATCACCTTGAAAGTCTACTAAAAGTCCATCGTCAGTCTTTCAAGATTAACTCTTAGTGAATCATTCAGATAACTAAATAAACGGATAGCAATTAATCTCGATCATTTCTTGTATTTCTCCCGTCACCTATGATCCAGTATATTATATCGTATTTTCTGTGGACCATTACTAAAGGTCTTGGGTATGATACTTTGTGGGAATGATGTTATGCATTCAGAGTTCTTCTTTCTGAATGTTAGTTGAAAGTCGGTTGGTAATACATGAGGTAGTTATAAAATAGCTGAAGATAAAACTTCGTAATAAAGCACTTCTCCCCCTGTCTTTAGGACTCCTTCCATCAGTCACAGATGAGGAATGTTTCGGTGATGTTGGCTTGTAAAAATGTTGAGGTCAAAATATTGAGGCATTATACGTTTAGGCATTTTACTTATTGTTGTTTGAGCCATTGCCTGTTAATATAGTATCCAGAAAACAATGCCAACGCAAGGATAGTAGTGATGGTCTTGAGCAAATACACAGGCAAGTCTGCAGAACTCGGAACTTCGCTAGCAAAATTATTAAAGAATAAGTTTAACACGACACAAGTTGGTAGGCCTTGGCAGATGTATAGGTTTTTGTTTAGTGCCGTGGGTGCACCTCACTTGGTACACTGTGGGCGTTGATAAATGGTATTTGCAGCGTCTCTTCGGCCCCGAGCTGCACCCACTTTTTAGCCTTTTACTTTACCTCCACTTCCGCTTCCTTTCTTCAATCCGTTTTCCAGCCTTTTCAAGTAATACTTATGTAGTGCGGCAATGGGATTTTCTCCCATTTCCACCTTTAAATCCTAGAACTGTACTTCATCTTTATTTTTTGGATCTGTATATTGCCTTCTAACCACTAAATTTCGTCTAACTTCCTCTTTTTTACAGCCGAAAATACCCAGTGCTTGAGAGCCTAAATTTCATAAATCATTCATTGTTGGAATATCCGGGTATACGATGCTGAAGCGGTTAAAATGTAATTGGGAAAAGTTAATCTTAACATCGACTTTATGAGGGGTTCGTTTTGTAGGTTTATCGTAAAGGAAAAAGTAAAATGGAAGAATCATTGGCTTATTTTTACGTAGCATCTGGCCATGAAAAGTTAAAAGGGCAGTTAGTTTTTGAAGTCTGTGCATACTTGAAAAATTTGCTGGCTGTGCAGGTAAAAATCACCTAATACACTGAAAATCATGGTTTTTATATTACTTCTGTAATTTATCATAATGAATCAAGAATTTTTGCAGGGGTGACTTTCGTATACAAGATACACAGAACATTACCTTGTCACGTAAACTGAAAGTACCAGGGAATGCCATCAAGTGAAGCAGCACTGTTGCGGACTGAATGCGTCGTAGGTTGCGTCAATGCGCCGTTGAGTAACCGGAGCGTAAGAGAGATTGTAGAGCATGTTGTGGCTTCGGGCAGAAATACTTTTAACAAGGGAAGGCTGTTAAGGGGGAGGGGGAAAAGGTTAAAATGCCCAATTAGAAAAGGTGATTTTCCCACGAATGACCTCTTCTGCCTCCCTTCTCCACCCGACACCCCTTCTCCCGCCGCAGAGCCTTCTCCCTTTACTCTTCTGTAGTTTAGGGCGGTATGTTGAGGTCTTCTTCAGCTTTCCCTGCTTGGAGTGAATATGACCAGCGGCGCCGGCCGTTGTGAAACTGGCTCAGAATTACGGTATAGTTTCGAAAGAGTAATTTTTATGTACGAGTGCTTACGCATGACCTGAGATTTTACTCTTTCCTTCAACATTTGGGACGGCGGTGTTGAGGAATTGCTTATTTAGTTTGTTATTCCCTTGTGTAATTTTTACGTTCTTTATTTTTATGCTTTATATGTTTGCTAAAAATGTAGACTTACTGGTAATATATGGGTATCGACGTATTAGTTAAATATACATGCCCAATATATATATATATATATATATATATATATATATATATATATATATATATATATATATATATATATATATATATATATATATATATATATACATACAGTATATATAGTTTACAGCCCTAAATAAACAAATACTCATGCAAAGAAATCATTTTTCTTTTTCGCCTTTGAAAGTCTTCTCTTTTCAATTTATATGCATTGAAAACGTATATCGATATATTTGGCTTTGCTCCAAGTTAATATTGTTTCTTTTCTGATTCTTGTATTTATACTGTTCAGTTATATTAGTCTTCCGTATATCCTTAACATACTATAATTTAACCAGGGAGCAGCAGAAAACAAATCAAGTGGAAGTGAGTTCCAGCCGTGAAAGTTGTCTTAATATCGCTTTGATTTTTGGTAAACTCTTATTGGTCGCGCCATTCTTCTGTTAATTCAACCTCTGTTGAGAAATAAGTGAATGGGAATTAGTTTCTAGCACTGCATTAAACTCATTTAGCCTCATTAGTGTTGTAGTATCTAGCACTGCATTGAACTCATTTAGCCTCATTAGTGTTGTCGTAATCCACAGTTCATGCATATTTCTACCCTTGGTTTCTGCACCTGGACATAACAGGTGAATGAATGAATTAATGACGTGTGACTAATTAGCTTAAGAAAGAAGATGACCTTATGCGACCACAGCGGTCGCCAAGATGACAAGTGAAAACTCCCAGACAATATGTATAAACAATGGCAGCATTTCTCCTTGAAGTGAAAAAATTGAACTGCGCGCTGTTGAGAACAATTGCTGGTCATGGCTGATCATATCTTAGTGCCTACTGATAGACAGCGCTTCCAGTCCCTGTTCCGTGCTAGAGAAGGAAATCTTGCTGCCCTTTTGGTGTAGTGTAACGCTATTTTAGGAAGGGCCGTTCCTGTTGGCTTTGGAGGGTCAATAGTGATGTTGTATCTGGCAAGACAATTCTTCCCCTATGGCCCTATTTAGAGCCACAGTGCCTGCAATTATGTTCATAGAGGTTCATTCAGATTTAGCAGAAATACGAGGGTTGTGACTTGAGCAATGCAGGGGGTTTCTCTCGATTTTTAAGATTTGACTGACTGAATCCTACTCCTTAACCCCCGTGGTTGATACACATGATGAGAAAAATGGCTGGATTACACAAACTAATAGGAAGAAAAAGACCCACTTATATGCTCAGAAAACTGAGACGAGATTTTACATTTTTATACCCACTGACTCTCAAACAAGCATACTCATCTTAGACCACCTTCTTCTCATGTGCTAGCCCATTCTGCCTCATAAACCCCTCTGTTTCCCTGTGCTGACATCAGTCATCTCCCATTGTTGTTGATAACCATGGAATTATGTGGTATAAAATCATGGAAAATTTTTAGTGTCGAGCAGAACATGGCCCCCTTCAACAAGTTATTTCAGAGTTTTAAAAGCATCATTTCGCTGCAAGAAACACTCCTTTAGCCATATGATCTTACCATCTATAGTTCAGTTCATGAAGACTTTAAAGCATTCTCAACCTCAGCATTGCAAGTTATGGATCACATCATAGCATTTCACCCAAAAGATGGCCTAGCTTTCTTGTGACACAAACCGCTAGATACCAGTAAAAGTGAATACTTACCGGCATGATAGGTTACTTGGGCTTCAAGTAACGGTAGACGCTACCAAGATCCTAGTTATTAATGTTTACATGTCCTGGGAAAGTCGTACATGATCAAGGTGAGTCACATAGTATAATCCACGATGCTACTGGTGATCATATTTTCACAATTGGGAGCCATAGTTCGAAACAAATTTGAATGAATTTATCCTTTCTGTCAAAATCACCCTTCAAATTAGCTATGTAACACTCCTTTCCCATCACCCCTACACACACATATATATATATATATATATACAAAATATAATGGATAAAATTACATCTTGACTTTATTATGTCTGTGCATGAGTCCCACAGTATTTGATGACATCCTTCTTGTCACATTCAATGCCACATCCTCCCTGCTGTGAAACCGTTTGAACATAATGCTGTTGGTTAGGGCTTCAGGAACCACCAGAAAGCCAGGTCCTATTAGGTGACAATTGAAACTAATTTGCAGACCACAGTTCAACCTGAAAATACTGTACTAGCCAAAAATCCCGGTTGTAGAAATGACCACCATAGGAGAGATCAGGCACCTCTCGTAATACACCAGGTTGGAATGACCTACTTAAAGATTTGCATCCACATTTTTTAGACTTTTTTATTCAAAAAGGTACCCCTAGAGAAGGGCAGTTCACAGTGCCGTTCAGACATGCTCTGAGGCACTGACAGTGAAGTGAAAAGTAACTAAAAACGAAAAAGTTATGCAATGCTTAGAAAATGACATTTCACTAAATCCTAGGACCAAGAAACTAGCATAGAGAGGAGAAGAAACGTTTAGAGATAGGCTCCCTTAGTGTGAAAGGTAAGCTTCGTACTGATATAATTTGATTTAATTTCACCCACCCAATTACACCAGGTAACATGAGCAGTACTTTAATGAATAAACATATTAATAAATCACCCAGCTATACGAAGTCTCCTTACAAAAGCTTTCGAGTTCTGCCACTCAGTAATTTACATTTTGCTAGTTGCCTTTTCAAAGTACGCATAATTTACCTACTCATAGATCACTTAATAGCATTAATTAAAAGCAAGCTAGAAGTTGTATTGAACCAGGCAACTGTTGTACACTCACTTTAGACAACCAGTTTGAATATTAAGCTAACCGCTCAGTCGACATTTGCATCTACATCCTGGAGTAAATAGCTGAACTATTTGCTCAGCATCAGCCTCTGATGTTTTCTAATATTTTGTTGATATGAGAAAAGCATTTGACAGTAAATTATCTGGAACTTCATGAATCTTTATAAAAGAGGTACACCTTTATTTATCACCATATGATATCGATGGTACTCCACAAAGCAATTCTTGACCAAATGGGATGACTTATTGTCATACAACTTCGGCTCCTCAAACAAACTCCGTCAAGGTGGCAATCGCCCATCTAAACTTTTCAGTTCATACACAGATTCTTTGAACGTTAAACTGAACTCACTGCCGGTTGGATGTGCTATCAAAGAAATAAAAAAAGACAACCTCTGTTACGGCGATAACACGGGTCTAAGGCTCTAAGCTCTCCCCCAGTGCAAACGCATGTCGCTACTTCTACTGTAGATCGTCCGGACAAACTAGAGAGCCAAAAGTATTCTTTGGGAATCTCCGCATGAAATTTGTACATGAATTCCCGTATGTGGGGCAGATTTTCACGGACGACCTAAAGATACGGAGGGCACAAAAGCCTTGTGTGCGACTGGCAACATGACTGCAAAGAGCTTTGTCGTCTGTTATCGAGTTCCTCATTGTAGGGTGGGTAGAGTTCTCGGCTAGCACGCTGTTGGCCCAGCGTTCGATTCCCCGACCGGCCAATGAAGAATTAGAGGAATTTATTTCTGGTGATAGAAATTCATTTCTCGTCATAATGTGGTTCGGGTTCCACAATAAGCTGTAGGTCCCGTTGCTAGGTAGCCAATTGGTTCTTAGCCACGTAAAATAAGTCTAATCATTCGGGCCAGCCCAAGGAGAGCTGTTAATCAGCCCAGTGGTTTGGTTAAACTAGGTTATACTTAACTTATCGAGAAACCACATTACTGCTCTTCGGCTCCTACTGCTATGTGGTTGCTACCTTTGGACGGGCTATACCCCAGAAACCACTGTCCTTCATAATTGCTTCATGAGGCTCCTCGCTATCATTCTGATACGCAGATGGCCACGGAAAATCCGTTAGTAATCAGTGTTAGGCGTACTATGTCCAGTGTGATCACCCGACTTAGAAATCCTTTTATCCAAAGCATGTCAAACAGTGAAGCCAGAATATTTAAATTTTTGAAGCCAGAATATTTAAACTTTTGAAGCCAGAATATTTAAGTTTTGGGGAAGATAAGATAATGAGACATCTGTTCCCTAATTGATTTTCTTACATTATGGATGACCTCAAATTCTGTGTGTTTGTTTATGCCTTTCACAGTCATGCTCGCTTTCTTTATCGTCATTATTATATTACTATTCATCTGTATTTATTTGTGGTTTTTGTCTGCCTTACTATCAACGCCCATTGAAGGGCGGTGTTTGTTCGACATACCTTTGTCATGTTGTGTTTGTTCCTGCTATGTTCCTAACACATCATTGTTTTCGTTTCTCCTTCAGTTTAATGTTACCATCAATAATGATGTTGCCTTTATCATTTTTATTATCGAGAAATATTACAACTTCATTACTGTCTCCAACTGAGAATCATATTCAGTAATGTTTGTTAATCTAATGCTTCCAATTTTTTGTATACCATGGTTATTATTATTATTGTTGTTTTTGTTGTGTTGCGAGTAGCCGTACACTCTTCCTTTATTTTGCTAACTACATCTGCTTGCTAAATTTTTATGTGGTATCAGACTGGAAAATTGTTGTATGTTGTTATCAGCAGTATAATTGCCAATACTGTTTGATTATATCTGTTCAGTATTTCTTTTTATATATTTTTGTACCATATTGTATCTGCCTTGTGTATCCTTTGAAATGGCCTTGGGGTGAAATGAGGAATATTATTATTATTATTATTATTATTATTATTATTATTATTATTATTATTATTATTATTAGTCTTTCATTAAGTTTCAGGATATCATTCCTAAATATTTGATAGATTCAGCCTTGTTAATCCTTTTTCAAACTTGTGTTATTTCATCCCTTGTGCATATTCTGTCCTCATTACGTAGACTTATCTTTAAGTCCCATCTCTTGAGATAAACACGCATTCAACTGAGCAGTTGTGTAAAACTTACGGTATTCTGCCGATTAGGACAGCATCATCTGCATCTTCTAAGGCAGTTAGTTTTCTAATGTTGTGCTAATCTAAATAATTCTTTCCGTCTCCGACCACTTTCTTCCATTACGAAATCCACGAGAAGGGTACGCTTAAAGGTTTTACATAATATTTCCCACGGCACTTCGTTGTTTACTGCAAATTCGCCTGACAAAGCTCGATCAGTACATAGTAACCTTGTCTTATACGTTATTCACGAATAATTTCAATGAACTTTACGAATGTAAGGGAATGTACCAGAATGACGTAAGACTTTTCATAATATTGACCAATGAGCACTATGAAATGCTTTATAACAATCAAACAAAACCCTTAGAATGCGATTTCTAAATTCCATACACTACCGCATATTATTTCCTAACATAGATATTTGATCGGTGTAACTGCCTTTTCTAAAACCAGAATGTTCTTCTGTAAGCATTTTATCAATTTCTTTCCCTAGTTTGTGGAGGATGTACATACTGGGTATTTCTACACAACCGACGGAAGTGCAGTATACCCTTGTTGAAACTTCATTCAGCCAGGTCACACTTTTGTTGCTGTCGTGGCTATGACTCCCAATTTGCATTCTGTGTTTCCACATTTAACATTCTCCGATTACAGTCCGGTTAGTATGCAGGGTATCATTAAATTTTCAATTAATATCATCTCTACGGTACTTTCTTTATTACTTATTCTACCTGAGGAACATTGAATTCATTTATTTCCATATTCCGGTTTTCTCTAGATTATTCCCTTCCTATCTCTTGTCCAACACCTGACGCAAATGTTCGGGCTAGCGCTCTTTCTCCTGACTTCAGTAATAAAATCAGAAGCAGTAATGAACTTCACCAAAAGCGAAATTCCCATTCAGATGCGCTTATAAAATCAAAGCCGATAGATGCAGAAGACCACTGTAAAACCATCCCTCGTTTTGAAAGCTATTTCCACATAATTTTTGTTATTCATGGATATTTCATTAATAATTTCCTTGGCCACCATAACACCAGTGTCACTCTTGAGTATAGGTCAGCGTCATATGCTAATGTTTTCCAGAAATTTCCTTATCTCTTTTGGCACCTCGTTCGACCCTACTATCGAGACTTGTGTATTTTATTTGTTCTATTTTGCATTCTTCGTCTTCATGAAAATTTCTCACAAATACTGTTTTCTCTGGTTTATTTTCATTGTATCCTCGGTTTCATTAATATTCAAGGTTTCCGTCTGGTACCATATCCCGGTACTTATTTTCCAGGAAAATTATCTACATAATTGATGCTGGTTCAGTTGACACCGATTGTCTTCCTTCTTTGGTATGGTTTCTAGAACTGCAAGCCTGTTTTGGCATTCAGTTGCAAAAGGTTCTTGATGTTCATCTTCAAGAAACCTTATTGAATAAAAGCAAAACACTCTGTCAACCTTTTTTGTTGGGTGCATCTAATTTGAGCTTCAGTGTCATAATAATGTCAAGTTGGTGATCACTGCTGATATCAGCTCCTCTATAGTTTGTAACTTTCTCCGCCATAATTTTCCTACCTCCATTAATGGTTTTGTGATCTATTTGGTATCTGTTCCTACCATCTAAATATGCCCAAGTGTATTCATATGTCCAATTATTTGCATCACAAAACTAAGATGTTTACACTTCATTTTTATTTAGTCTTTCATAGGCCTTCTTTTTGCACTGCAGCCTCCATACCGTCATCATTCCTACCAGTAATTCGTTCAGAACACGGAAATCAACTCTCATATCTTTCTTGTATTTCGTTTAGAACATTCTGCAGTTCATTGTGAAATTCATCTTATATTTCTTATGCAAGTTCATTTGTTGATGCATAGCAAGCTGCAATATGCATATTGTACTGTTTCGATTTAAATTTTCCAAGAGCTAATCTACTGCTTACTGCTCTCCAGTCAGTCAATGCGTAAAGATCAGCCCAACTCCTTTACTTAATTCCATCTGTGCATTATGCCCGTAGATTCACAAACGGCTAAAGTGTCTACTCCATATCTCTAGAATTCATTTTTTCTTTTATCCTTACTATTTAGTACCTTCATATGCTTGGGAGTTGGGGACACTTATCAATATATTTTAATGAATCCTATATGCCTGGGTATGGGGTTAGTTTCAAAATGTTCTCCAGCAATTAATGCAAAAAATCCATGAAGGATTCATTAGTTAAATGCACTATATCCACATCCCTACAGTGTTACAGTGCACTGTTTATAGCTTGGTTTTTATCCAAGGTCATCCACTAGTCAGTCAGACATGCAGTTCTGGAGACAGAGCACTCAACTTTATTCACCGTCTTTCTACTTATCATTTCTGGTGATTAGCATAATGAATGCCAGTCTAGATACATTTGAACCTACAAGTCAGTAGGTGCTCGTGCCCTGA
>NC_089799.1:32564613-32612113 GCF_040412425.1 Macrobrachium rosenbergii | reverse complement strand
TCAGAAGAGAAAGTGTGATTTGAGTGGATGACCAGCCTCTGTAAGGTATATCTGTATAAGGAAAAGGTTTTGAGGGCATGGATGAGAGAGATCATATCCTTATTTGAAGGTAAATGAGATAACGGTCGTAAATGAGGTAAAGTAGACTAGATAATTATAGGAGACTTATATTACAAGGATTTGGCGTGGATAGGGGCATGTAGATCAAGTGTTTGTTAAGAAAAGCTTTAGGATAGAATAGATAGGCAGTGTAAAGGTTTAGACTTTCCCAAGGGAACGCTTTTACAGGAAGCTCTTACTGCAGGCGCTCTTTCCCAGTGTTGATATTAAAAACAGCAACATTGAAAATGAAAACAATAGTAATATAAATATTCGTCTTCCCCCTATTCTCTTCTTCTTCTTCTTCTTCTTCTTCTTCTTCTTCTTCTTCTTCTTCTTCTTCTTCTTCTTCTTCTTCTTCTTCTTCTTCTTCTTCTTCTTTAGTCAGGGTAGTTGTTAATAATTAGGCTTCTCCAGCTGTTTCTGTCTTGAACTTCTGATTTCATAATTGGCTTTGGCAAGTGTTTTACTGATGGATGTTCATACTGACTCCAACCTTTCCTATTTATCCAGGCTTGGGACCAGCATGCAGTTGAATAACAACAACAACAAGAACAACAATATTAATAATAATGATAATAATGTAACGAATATTATTATTATTACACCTGGTGTCTGCATCGTGGCTGAATGACGGTTCTCACCTCACGTTTGCTAGGTCCTTGGTTTGCTCGTAGCTTACCGTTCATCTGTCCGCCAGGTTGTGAATGGATAGAAGGGTCAGCTGGGGTCAGGGGAGAAAGGGCGTAGCCTTACAATGCCACTTTCTACAAGGGGGAAAACAGTATTGTAAATATATATATATATATATATATATATATATATATATATATATATATATATATATATATATATATATATATATATATATGTATATATATATATATATATATATATATATATATATATATATATATATATATATATATATATATATATATATATATATATATATATATATATATATATATATATATATATATATATATATATATATAACGATTGTATGCTGATCTGGGAAATTCCTTATTTTCTTAAAATTTGGTTTTTCAGGTTCGTGTTTTGATCTTTAATTTTTTAATCTACTCACATTTATAATGGAGTGTAGTTCCATTGTAAACAAAATATAGCACGGATGAAAGCAATTAAGTTAATGGCTGAAACAGCTGTCGGCGTTGGATATGGAGCAACACAAAAGTGATTTACGCCTTGTCCTTCAGAGTTTTGCTCTTGAAGATAAGAAGAGACATAGGAAATTAGTGAAGTGTTGTCGTAAAGAAGTGGATGTCACGTGTGCATTAACATTCAAAGAAAACTGCCCAAGAGAAAGAAAGACCGTGCTTATTCGGTAAATGTACACACACACACACACACACACACATACATATGGATACATATATGTATATATGTATATATATATATATATATATATATATATATATATATATGTATGTATGTGTGTATATGTGTGTGTATGTGTATGTTCATATAATTATCTTCTAAAAATGTGTCTATATAACTACTTTAATTAACGCAGTTTCTTTTTCAAAATTGGTTCACAAAAGGTTAACTTTTCTTTTTATAACAGAGGAACTCCAGAGAAACCACGAGTTTCTGAACAGGCTTACTGTGAATCTTAATTTCATAATTGAAACTAAAGAATTCAGTTATGGAGAAAAAAAGTATTTGCACAACCAATGCTGTAATAAGTTATCCATTACTTACATTATGAAGAAAGAGACGTAGTGTTAGCTGTGAAACAGTCGATGATTCATTGTTTAAATGAAGAATGGGACGCGATGGCGTACATTTGATTTAGGTTCTCATCCTTTATGCGAACAAATAATTTATTTTTACATCCGAAATAGCGACGGATGTGTTACTGAAATTGTCTGTGCAAGCCACCTGAATCAAGAGCTGTTATTCAGTTCCTAATTTGGTTTCGAAGAGAGATTCTGAAATCGACATACTTTATTCATGCGATGGCACAAACCTCTTCCTCTTCCTCTCTTTCTTTTGTCTGCCGCTTTCATTCGTTATTCACGAAGTGGTAATCTGTTGTAAATATCACTAAGTGAACGGTATTCAAACGCGTGCATTTACTATGCTTCGTTCTCCGTGACTAGCGTGTTGTGGTCGTGATTACGAGTCAGCTGCTCATTTGCCTTGCTTTTTCTTGAGTGCTTCTTTGACCTTCCAGTTGTTCACTCATTTTTTACGACGCAATCTCGACTTTATCATTTCTTCTGTTACTTGATTTGGAATTCATATGCGTCGATTAGTTTTCGATAATTATCTCTGTGAGCAGAGTGGTTTACAGTGTTGCCTCAATAAGTTTGATTCCAACTGTGTTCATGTTTATTGGTATGGTTTACTTTAACTTTGCTGACAGATTGTTAAGACATATTGTTAGCATATTTACTTTAACATCGTTGACAAATTGTCTAGAAAGTTTGTTAGCATATTTACTTTAAGATTGCCAACAGATTGTTTAGAATTTTTGTGTAAAGATTAGCCATAAGTGAAATAGCCTATTGCATTTCAGAGATGAGCTAATTTTGTTTTATCATTGCCTTTCATTGCATTTGACTTTTAGCAGAACTTGGAAATTTACCCACGATTTGTAGAGGATTGTGTAGGAGTTCGTTAGGTTAATGCGAATCTACCATAAATATTTCATTTATTGGACGTCCATATTCCCATCAGTATTTTTATTGTTATTTTAAGTTTCGTTGTTGTTTGGATTACATTGTTAATGATAATATCAGCGATGAAAATAATGGTTGTCTTGTTAAAATTATAAGATTCAAGATGAACAACTTTCATTGTTTTTAATATCTTTGTTTTCATTATGCTCAACATTTCTAGTGATTAGATATTGCTCTAGGTAAGATTTATTTTAGTAAAGAACCTTATGTACTGTTGAGAAAATATTTATTTACTCACAATATTCTAATGTATTTGTTTTAGGTTGCGAAAATGGTAACGTTGCCAAGGATATAAATATTCGGCGACATCATTTTGCATAATTTGAGACAGTAAATTCGGAAATCCAGCTCTTCAGAGAGAACTTTTCAAAACGCTTGCATTATGCATTCTAGATTTCTTGTTTTCTTATTTGTTTGCCTTCAGTGTAAAATATGGATCAATGAAACTCCTAAATAGGAATCAAGTTATTAGTTATTTTTTTTCTTGTTTGGTCATCTACAGAAAAAAAAAATGTGATCCAGACATAATTGTGATTTACTCGTCGCAGGATGCTGAATTCTAAGCGGCTTGTTTTCATTGTTGAAATTCATTCTGTTATAGAAGTACCGTTGTTTGTAAGGGTAATGCTTCAAGTTGTAGTTTATCGTAATTCATCTAGTTAGCTATTGTTGTTTATGAGCGCTTTATCTACAACACTGTTTCGTCAGTGACACAAAACTCTTAATTCTTTCTTTTTGTCTTTAACTTTCTCTCTCGGCATGTGTTTTGTTGCTCTCGAAACCAAGTAAAATGTTTCTTGCGATGTTTATTTGAAGGGGTTGAGATGTGAGGAAATATATTTCGACACATTTGTGCTCCCATTCTGAAGTTTGTAATTTACACGAGGAAGGTGGCATTTGCTAATTTAGTTGTTCATGAGAAATATGACAAAGAAAGAAGAGAAATCAAGACTCTTATTTGATTAGGCGATCTAGCAAATAGTATCTGTTATGCAACTGATGAAAAACTCTGTACGTATATATGTTTTTATTACTTTTATAAAGTACTTGAAATAGTTTTCATTTGCATCATTTTGCTGCAAGACTTTTTAAAGTCATTATTTTAACCAGGTCAGCTTCCACGCTTCACTGATGATATAGTTACGAGAATTATGCAGGAAGAATACCGATAACAATGCTAACCGTTCCTGTTAAAAGGGCGTGGCTTCTTTCTCAGATTGGAACAGAATCGTTAGCATAAGTCCCTTGTGTTGACAAACTCTGGCTAGCATAAAAGTTGGGTTGTACCCCGGAAACGGTTACGTTTTCATGAAGTTGTCAGTAAACATTCAATTGTTTTTGTAAGCAGCACTATCGCGCTATCTTGAGGATATCCTGAAATAGCCTGCTTTGGAGCCTGCATCTCCCTTTCCAGCATTATTGACAGTTTAAGATAATGATCGCCTGACCAAAAAAAAAAAAAAAACTCTTCACTGCAACAGATTTTCATCTTAATTTCTCGAGCCTTATGTGAACTACTTGAGTTCAATTCCACAAATGGACGGACGAATGCGCAAGAGGAATGATAAATGGTGGGACGGGCAAGGAATATCACTTACCTCCCCTTGTGTATAACGATGTTCACGGGTAATGTGAACATCAGAAGGAATTTATGTACTTGACTGATTTTAGTCATATCCTACAATCATGAGAGGGCGTTTCCATGTGTAAAAGAAAATTTAATTGCATGACAAAACTCCAATAAGGTCTGTGAGTTTATTGCTCTCTCGTCTTCAGTAATGCGTTAATTTCCCTTCTCGCTAAGTAGAGATATGTTTCATAACTCGGACCTTTTGACACACAGAGGATCCGGTATATTCCAGAATTACACAGATGTTATAACTTATTCTGCAGGAATATTGACTTGTGAGTGGGCTTCCAATTCTAGAGCGACTCTCTCTCTCTCTCTCTCTCTCTCTCTCTCTCTCTCTCTCTCTCTCTCTCTCTCGGGCGTGTGCTTTTATGGAGAAATGCTGTCGATTTTCATAGATAACTGAATAGAAGCGATTTTTTCCATCGATATCGTATTTTCTTGTGTTTTTATATGAAAAAATCGTATTCTTAATTTGTTTTAGTTGGGTATATTGTCTAGACTTAAAATCATTATAATTTTGATAACTGTGTGTCTGATGCTCAGTGCATGAAACATTCAACTGTGAGGCCGCATGATGTTATATTAGAATATCTGTTTCGTGCATTTTAAACGTCTTTAGTAATAACGTTATTGCGCAATAAATATATCCTGATTGTCTCCCCTGATAGCAATCACAGAATATTTATTGAATGTTAAAAGGACACGGAGAATTTAAGTAATACTTTTCTTTTGATTTCATGACCGACTTTAGATTTTGTGCTAGAAATTCGGTGCCTTAAGAATATTAAATTATTTCTTATAGATTACTTTCTGAAAAGCGGTCGTAAAAGAGAGAATTTATTATCGATTCGCTTGCTAGAAATTGCCCTTTGAATGCAATACATGTCTGGGATATAATCACGAAAAGAGCCGACTTTCACAACTGCCAGCGGTTTCTCCATTCGGAAATAAGACGAGGCTAATGCGGCGTCGGGAGAGGAAAAAAAAAAAAAAAGCTTTTCTGGCGCTCTGTCACTCTTGGTCTTGTGTTGTCCGATTTGAACGGCTGGGTTTTAGGGTGTGTTGACCAACGCGGGGTCACCTCAGGTCACGCGGGTACAAGCTCCGCCCCTAGCCTTCTCCTCCCCCTATCCCCCATAAACTCTCACTGGCACATATACCGCATCATTGGTCAAGGCCGCTCATGGCATCAGACTTCGGTCTCGCTCTATTCCTGCTTCTCTTTTTCTTATGCTTTTTCTTGTTTTTCTTCTTCATTTTCTTCTTTTGCGGGTGACTGACATTTCTGTTTCAGAGCACTTTCTATTAACGGAAGAAAATGAGTGAGGTTACTTTGACGTGTTCGCATCAGAGGGCTGAGCCTTTCCCGTTTTTCGTACAGATTTTGAATGGAGCGATTTTCTTGTGTCTTTCGCCGCCAGTATAAATGAGCTCGGTTGGTTTTTGCTCAGTGTTTTTGTACATATAAAGACTGAATGAATGAAGCACAGTTATTTTTCTTTTGTATAAAAAGTTGTAACGGAGAGCCTGTAACCATTCTCACTCGATTCTTATTCATTTACTGATTTTTTATGTCTTCAGAAACTAAAAAGAAATTCCCCCAGTCAGTGCAGCAATCATATGGTATGATTTTGTTTTTTCCGTTGTAAAATAGCATTTCTCAACCACCTGCGGAATGCTGTTAGCAAAACATTTTGTGAGGGTGAAAAAAGACCGAGATGCGACCTGTAGGAAATCAGATGTTATTTGAATTCCCTTCTTGTATGTTGACGGGGCTGTCTCCCAAAAAGAAGAGGGCCAAAAGATTCGGGAAATGCAAAGGAAAGGAAGGAATACGTAAGCTCATAATTTCCGAGTTATGAAGGTCGTGGAGGTATTCTTAACCGAAATTTCTTAGCCAATAAAGAATTTATAATTATGCCTTACCCAAGAAAACGAATCGTATTAAAATCCTTAAAATGATTAATGGTTTTGTGTACATTTTATGTATTCAGTTTTGTTCACGTGTTATTGTTGACTGTCGCTACATGTGGAGGCAAACCAGTTTTGTTTTTATTAAATTTCGTCATATGAAAGCAGGAGTATTAATACAGTATGGTAGTCATCTTTTTCTTCTCCTGAATGTTCATGTACCAACGAATCTAAGATTTTCACATGCGGGGATCAGTAGAACAGGCACCCAGAGCCCCTATCTAGCCCAGACCCGAAGATAAAAGTTTAAACGATTGATCTATGACCGATTATCTTCTAAATTATCTTTAAGAAAGGTCATTTAGAAGAATCGACGAAATCGAGTTGCTGATAGTCCTTTGCCGAAGTGACTAGTCTACTTGGGCATTAGTGAGGAATGCAGGAAGAAAGTTAAGCACGATATAATTGGAAATAGTGGAGCTAACTCATCATCTAATTTTATCTTTAAGTATCTAGATAATTTTTTCTATGCAGGAAACATATCATTGTCTGTTGGGTCACACGTTTCTTTGTTTGTGCGCGCATGTTTCTGGCAAGCATACCTAGGGTGATTGGTGTTTAAGTCTGTGTATATAATTGCCTTCATTTAAGAATATGTATGGGCGTGTTTTTGTTTCCGGATAGTACTTAATATATTACTTGTGAAAATACTCCCAGTTATATTTTGTTGTTAAGCTGGAGATGATAGCATTAGGAACAGTAATCAAGATATAGCAGCAAACAATGACATTTTCACAAGAAGTCGTTTGGTTTTTACAAAAACTATATATTTGTGCGTAATTCACGTTCCATTATATGGCTAGTTGTATCAGAGAAAGCGTTAAAAATGACTTCGAAATGTGAATTTGTTCATTGATGCCAAGACGAATTCTTAGTCTGTTTTTCATGCCTCGATAATAGATGATCAGAATGTCATTCGCTTAATTTCTGAAAGTCTATTTTGGCAAAGAAATTATCTCGAGCTTTCTCTTCCCTGAGATACTGGGTTTTGTTTTTTCTTCTTTCTGCATGGGAAAGTTGAAGTCTCTCTCTCTCTCTCTCTCTCTCTCTCTCTCTCTCTCTCTCTCTCTCTCTCTCACACACACACACACACACACACACACACACACACACACACTCTGTTCATTGAATCAAGGCAGTTATTTAGATTTGTTGCTCGTTTACCACTTTTGTAGATTGCTTTTTGTTTCCTGTTATTTAATATTATCTTTTATGTATGTTTTTAATATAAGAGTAGCGAATGTAAATTTCAGAGCCTACTATTAAGGAGATCAACGCCTGCCCTATGAACCTACAGAGACCCAGGGGGACTATAACTTTAACTTTACCTTTAACATATTAAGTAAGGAAAACTGAACTATTAAAAGCGTTCAAGTTCATATAACTATATCATAATGCAATAAAAAGGTGCTCACATGTGGTACATCTTCATTAGCACTTACCTGACATAAATATGGGTATCTTGATTTGTTTCGTAGCACCTCAGAAGTTTGTGATAATCATTAAGTCAGATTAGTTCTAAGTAATCGGTGCCGTATTTTCATTCTTGAACTGACCCCAAATATGGTGACAGTTTTAGTGTCCTTTCTGTGCCCAGCCAGGTGTGTGTGTGAGATGCTGAAGGACACCTCCCTCGGTTCTACCCCACCTTGAGGTAAATGTGACCCTCTTGCACTCTCTTTCGCCCTCTCCCTCCTATATCCCTCCCCCCGGACCTCCCAGCCCGTCACCAAAGTCCAAAAGGGCGTAGCAGGACCTGCCTGTTAATCCCTCTCGACATCCTGAGCCTTCTCCAAAGATTTTCGATTTTGTTCAACCATTTTTTTTTTCTTTTTTTGCTTTTTCGGCACACTTAGCTGAACACATCCATGGGACGTTTTATTTACGAGACTTGTTGACTTTATTTCTTGTTTATTTGAGTGCTGTCGTCTTGGCCATCACATGAAATCACCGTTAGCTATGTGTAAATTATGTAAGAGTTTGTAAGTTGCTCAAGTAACGGTTTGATGTTGAAAATATTCAAGCTTAGTTGTTTCGTTTGTGGATGGAAAATATATTGGATATTTCGTAAGTACTTTAATACGAAAAAAGGCAGTTATGTATACCATTAAAATATGGAGGTTCTGAAATGTGTTCACTGGCCCACGTATACTTGATGTCCACCTATGTACACGATCAATTCATGCTGCCGCACCTGTGTGTGTATATGTTGTTTCCTAAAGGGATAGCACATAGTTATTATTCATCTTTTAATGAGACCATCTGTGACAGTTCAAGACCACTATCTTGATTATTTGTGAAAGTAAGGAACGTAATAAAGTTGTATTTTTAGTAGATTTCCATAGTGAAGGAGATGTTTAACGTGTAAATGTTGTTTCATGTCATCTGTTTGTATTGTTCATAATTTTACTGTACTTGCACTTAATATTTTATATCTACAAAAAGAAAACGTGAGTTAAATAAGTTAAGATTGAGGTTATTCTAAGAAATGGCAGACTTTGAGTCCTTAAAATTTTCGCATAATGGGGAACTGTGTACTCTCGGTAATGGAGACCTATTTCAGTCTATTGTATTGTGTGGTTTATTTTCTACTCTTTTCTCGCTTTTACCCTTTAGGAGTACTTACGAGAACAGACTCTGCTGAAGGGAACTGAATCTCAGATGAAGAAAAACAGTAAATATAATATATAATCAATAAATCTGTCTGAGAATTAAATGAAAATTATTTGGTGATAATGGTGATGTCAAGTGTCGAGTAACAGCTGAGGTAAAGTCGGATAATTCTTGTTATTGTTGAACATACGCGCAAATGGGTTAGAGGACTTTTTCTCCGAAAGGATATGTTAATGAAGTCATGAGTCACATGAACTGTCATGCAAAAGAGGCATACTCTCTAATATTAAACTATACACAATATTTATTTTTCACTTCCCTTGCTCTTTATTAATCAGCAGCGAAAAAAAAAAACTAATGTTAATGCTAGGGACATAATTTTGCAGCCTTTATGAATGTGATCACGACGCATCCGATTAACAACTACAGAGAGATGGCACTTTGTTTCCAGTGAAATAAGCAACAATGATATTACAAATCTTAAAACTTTTAATGCCCAGTACATCTGTAGCGCGACCTTTCTTACTTTAACTTCCTTTGGTCACTGAATGAGCATACAAGGTCCAAAGATCTATTGTTAATTTACTTCCACACAATCACACACATATATATATACACTGTATATATACATATAATGTGTGTATATATATTATATATAAATACACATACGCAGTTAGATAAACAGATAGATAGATTAGTCGTGCTAACAACTTTTCTTCTTCAGCTTATATGCATATCGAGTTTTTACTAAAGTTCCAACCAGATAGTGATCGTACAGTCAATTTCAAGTCTGACGATATCATTTATACAGCGGAACGTAGTCCTGCATCAACACTGGGAAAGTCCTGACTAGCAAATGTCAGTGGATTTTTTAATTTGACTACCTCCAGCCATTCTGCTTCTCACCACTACATCCCTAAACTTTCTCTACTATATATTGTGTACGACTCTTAAGCTCCACACACCACCTGACTTTTTTACCTTTCCCAAAAATACTTGAAAATATTTTCCCATAAATCAGTCACCATCCTTTGAACTCAAATCACACAGCACAGCCATCCTTTCTCATTTTTTAAATCCAAACAGTAACACGTAGACTCCCAGAAACTCTACCTTTTACTCTCATTCATTATGTTCATGCCAACGTTTCCTGCGATACTCGATCTCACCCATACAATCCTTGGACGAACATGTTTGTAGTATTTCACTATCCATATAGTTTTCTTGATATTCCAAGAGTGACCCCTACTTTAGTTCTGCATCTTTCAGCCACTTGAAACAATCACTTTGGCCTCCCCAGTCTTTTAAGTTTTATCGCACCGAGTTTCATCAGATTCACCGTTCTTTCCTTAAACTAATGAACAGTAATATAGTTTTCACCTCTTCTGTAGCAACTCCATACACATTGAGAGCACAAGACAAGCAGTATACGCTGAGGCTGCCAGCACATAATTTTGTCATTTGATGACTCCCACCCTAAACAGTATTGAGAATGCTGTGACATATTACATCCCGCATATCCCACAGGAGATAAAGAGGTGTGATTGCCATTGACCTCAGTGTGGGAGGGCTCACTTATCTTTCAGGAGCTTTTCATCTCACCTTAGAGTCAACAATCCTTCACTAAGAGGTCCTCAGCCTTGGGACATAGTGTATTTGCAGTAGAACCTATGACACTTTTTAGGGTATAAACGTCTATGTTTTAACTATAAAGGTAATTACGAGAGATGAAAATGTAGTGTGAATAATTAATGAGGAAATTTATCAGAATAAAAGATACAAATGACAAAATTCTCTGAAGAGAATGCAGTCATGTGTTGATAGATTAAGTATTTCGGAATGTGGTCGAATGTAGAGGATAGAAAGGAAGTATATCTTAGTTTAACCAGACCACTGAGCTGATTAACAGCTCTCCTATGGCTGGCCCGAAGGATTAGACTTATTTTACATGGCTAAGAACCAATTGGTTACCTAGCAACGGGAAATACAGCTGATTGTGGAACCCGAACGAAATTATAGCGAGAAATGAATTTCTATCACCAGAAATAAATTCCTCTAATTCTTCATTAGCCGGCGTAGAGGATAGAAGAGAGGCACATTTGAATGATGATAGAGTGGAAGAAGTTGATGAAAATTTGAAAATGCTAGTTAAAGAGGCTGTTGGGATATAAGGAAAGCAGTTGAAAGTTTGAAGAATGGAATGGTATTAGGAGGTGATGCTTAGGTATAGAGGTGAAAGCATGATTGAGTGACAGACCAAGGTGTTGTGTAAGGGGTGTTTGGATGAAGGAATTATTGTGAAAGAATGTGTGAGAGTTATTGTCCTTTATAGATTATGAGTATAAATGTGATAGAGGTAACTGTAAGAATTATAGATGCATAACATTATATACTAGGAAGGGCCGACATAAAGATTGACAGGGGGCAAGCAGTATGGGTTTAGGCATTTGTTTATTCTGAAACAGTTATGTGAGAAGTTGAGAGTAGAAGGAAGACGTTGTACGCATTGTTCATCGGCCTGTACAAGACTTATGCTAGAAAGCATAGTGATGAAGTTGTGTATATGATGTATTTAGATTGTTTGTTGAGAGCAATTGAAAATTTTATAATTGAAGTTTGCTTTAGAACAGGAGGAGGATTTTTTTTTACTTAAAAGTGGGTCATAGAGAAGGATTTTTATGTGTACATGGCTTATTCAGTATATCTAATAATGCAGTTGTGTATGGTGAGGTAGTATTTAGAGTATATATATATATATATATATATATATATATATATATATATATATATATATATATATATATATATATATATCCGACACGCATTTTGCCCTTGGAATGGGTGGCTCCAGGAGGTTCAATTCTCTGGTTTTCAGAAAACATTTTTGGGCAGAATAAAAGGTTCATGTGCCAGCGACGTCTGACATTTTTTTTTTTTTTTGGTAGATACCCTTCGAATGCTGATTAGAGGAAAAGGCAAATCATCGTTTAATGTTTTGTTATAGATAGATATTTTGTTTAACTGTTTTTGTATTATTACTGCTTTCACCATATAGCTATGCTGAATGCTGTTGGCAAAGAGTAAAAGATATTATAGAAGAGGAGTTTTGCAGTATAACTTGAGATTAACTTATCTTTGGGTTATTAAACACTTGAAACAGTATTTGTTGTTATTGTTATTTTATTACAGCTGCTGCTTTTTCCGCATTTCTACATTATGACTATTATAACAGTCATAGTTTGTTGCTGATTACGTTATTTTTAGCAGAATTTAACAACAACCGCAGCAGTCAAGCCATTCGTTCAACGTCTCTTCTGGAAAGTCTCTGGAAGACCTCGTTAGGTTTCAAACCTTTGAAGTCTCTTAGAACATTACATCCGAGATTGTCTCCCAGCCTTGAACATCTAAACCTTCAAAGAGCCCCCTTCTTTCTCTACGTCTTCCCCACGTCTCTATCCGCCCTCTTGATGTTGAATAAACTGATTACAATTCAGTTATTCAACGGGTTTTTTCTTCTCTGATTTTTTTCTAAGTTCCTCTTGATTATCGCTCAGCATTCTCTTTTATGCTAAGGTCAGCATTTCACACATTTGGCTTCTGACTTATCTGATACATTCTGATACGTACTCCTCGACAGGTGACAGCCGACAACAGCGAAAGGGCGGAACGGGAGGCTCTCTTTTATCCCTCTCAATCTCTCCTCCCTACCCCAGGTACCACCAAAATCCACAAAGGTTCAAGATTGGGGAGGGGTCATTTCTTTGGCTATCTTGTCATTATGACCCCTTGCTTTAATGTGTAATAAAAGTCCTTTTGCTCTTCTTCCTAACCATTATTATTAGAAGTGGTGTTATTATTTCTCGGAATTTAAATCAAAGGACAGTTATCGTATATCCCGTTGTGATGAGTGTGAGGTTTTTTGAAAGTTTGTCGACTTTGGTGCCTTGGAGATTCTTGCTTAATGGTAAACAGCAGCAGTTTGGCTGTTGACTGCGAAAACCTTTGCTATTTATGGAAACATGTACGAGTCTTGCCTTATTCAAGTTTTCCAAGAACCTAAGGTAGCACTGTTTTGCATATAGCCAAGGTGCTTTAATTTTAAGGCAAGAGACTTGTCACGCCTCAAATGGCATAGATGCCAAATGCTCCCTGGCAAAAACTTTGACTCATGATGAAAGGTTCTTTCTGGTCGTTTAGCAGTTGCACCACTAGTTGAGATTAAGTGTCGGCTTCTCAGTAGACCTGAAGATGTTATGGCAATACTAGAGCCACCTCTTAGTTGTAACCCCCCAAAAAGGACCTCATTTCTCTTCTCTCAGCGTTATGTATGGTGACGTGTGTCTGTGGAATCTAGGTAACCTTTAATGAATACCACATAATTTTCTCTTGCAACAGAATTGCTCTTTCCTACGATGAACAGTTTCTTTTTCTAGCTCTATTCAGAGCCACCAATCTGAGTGATCGTATTTTCGTTTAGTACGACGCGTTCTTCGGTATAACTGATTTTAGATGGCAAACGTTCACGTAATAAATAGTTGTTTATCGTGCTTCACCTTATGATTTGTATCAAAGGCCTTCTTGAATAGTGCTGGTTAAAGCTGCAGGTTACCTCATATATTAAGACAATAAAATGCCATTAGTTATCCATACAGCTGCTGCGCTTAATGACTCTGGTATGGACGGTATTTTCCAACTGCTGTTTCTCAGGACTGGAGTTAGTCGTTAAATATCATATAACCCTTTAGCAATTCCTTTAGTAATTCCAAGGGCATGGACATTTTCTGGGTTCCTGAATCGTTGTGATCTTGAAGATAATGAGAAACGTTTATGTAAGAGTTTCGTTCTAAAGCGCGAGACTTCCGATGGTCAACCGGCTAAAAAAAGAGAACGTTCCGGGATTTGAAAAACATCATTTTTAATTTAAAGGCAATTTATGACTTATACATACTCAAAAATAAGAATTTTATCTTTCACTGACATATATTAAGCAAATTTGTCCGGGAAAAGCTCATTCTTCTCTTTCTTTTCCAACTATTTTTAACTTAATATTATAAATCCTTTTACACAGCCTATCCTAACCTATTTCCGGCTGTCCTTACCAAGTTCAATCCTAATATATCAACTTAACATTACTATTACTGGACGCTGAAATTACGTGGATCAAGGTTAAAAGCCACGAAACTCATTAGTTTTGTGATGTTTCATTTGTAACTCTGAGCTTTGTGATTGTCTCTGGGTCCAGTTTTACCCAATTTCAGTAACCCTATCTTAAAAAAAAAAAAAAGGTCAAGCAGTGTGAGTTTCATACTTCGTCAGCTTCATGAAAAATAGATATTATGAAAGTTAACTTTTCATTTTCACTGGAGAGAACCATTCTAAAGACTTCCTGTTGAAATGCCAATCAGCAATTATTATGTTGTTATTTAAGAGTGCGTCCACACTCTCCTAAGACCCTTCATAAATACACGTCGGCAACGTATCGCACACACCACAAACAGGTTGAATATAATTCAACGACTTATTGGTAATCTTAACCAGTGCTTCTTACGATCATCCAGCGTGTGCTAAAGATTACCTATCCAGCTAAGGTCGTTGACTTGTTTTCAGTCTAATTTTAATATGTATGCAGTAAGTTGCCCAGGTGTGTTTATATGTTTTACAGCAGTGTGCGCTCATCCTAACACGAACAAGCCTTGTTCATCAGCTACTGAGTATTGTCCTCGTTAACCGTATGAAGATTTCGAACATTCATCGAAGCGGGGTTCTTTATATAACTTGCTGCAGCCATGGTGGTATAATTGGCAAGTAATAATAGAACAACTGTAAATAATAGTCAATCTCCTTTTGCTGTTTTAACGTAACAGAATTATAATAAACAGCTCCCGCAATACTTGAAATAGATAAAGGATAATAGATTCCCGGGGGCAGTTTTAATGTATACATAATAGTAGAATGTAGGAGGCGGAGCTCCCTCAATACCAAGAGAGAAAGTAATAATAAATAAGAAGTGAAAAGTGACCAGTCCCATCAGTAATTATACCTTATTATTATCGTACTAATTATGTTTCCAGGACTTATTAGTAGCCAGTGTAATTGTATTTGTTGTTGTTGCGGCTTCTGCTATTGTTAGCTCGTTATGACGTCTCTCACCGGCGATCCCAATAATCTTGTCAATTTCAATACAATTCTAAGATTTCTGAAGATTTTATACTAATGTTTTTGCACATTTTCTAAGGTATAGAAAATTCTATAAATAGCAATAACTTACTACCTGTCACAGGTTTCTTAAGGAAAATTATCTTTTGCTATTTTAAGTACCGAAGAAATTCGAGTTTTCCTTAAAAATGTTGTTGATGTTGCCCCAGATATATTAAATAACCCGAAGAAAGTCTGTTAACCTTACGCATTTCGATGTTTGGATTCCAGTTAACATGCTCTCGAACAGATTGGTCTTGGTCGTCAGCGCTAGAAATTTTTAATAGGTCAAAATGGTTGAAACGGGTTTCAGTATTTTTTCCGCATCATCTTCACATCGCCTTAGCTATCTTTTCCATCTTTGTAAATAACACTTTGTTCAGATGGGCGACTGGCTCTGTGCTATCCCCCCCGAAAAGGCTGAACTCTCGGAAGATTCACTGGCAACAATACAGGGAATATATTTTTAACAATTGTGGCAAAGAAAAGTTTTAAGCTCATCTTCTCATTCATGATGAATGGCCCCTCCCCGCCCCCGGAAAAAAATGCCCAGCTCTATGTCGGACAGTGTATGAAAAGAAAGGAGGGAGAAAATCGCTCAACAATATAAGTTAACTTTTGTTATACCATCGCCAGTCATATTTCCTTTTACTCCGTCATTGTTTTAAAGTAAAGGCTCAATGAAAGCAATTATTTAAGGTTTTCAGTATCAAAGCAATGACATACGAACTGCAAAATATCAAGTTCGGTTGTCACAGAGATTTTCCGTGGAAGTATTGACAGACACCGATTTGTACTCATATAGTAAACTGTGGGTATTCTTGTAAAACTCTGCATACTGGGTGTAAATGCTCTTTGAGCGCTTTCATTACAGCAAGTGAAATACTTGTTAAATAGATTCTACAAACTATGTATCCAGTAATTGGATTTTGTACGTGACAGGCATGTGCCCCGTCTTTTATACAGCGGATTACCAAATTATTTATTGTCAAATTTTGGCCTCTCCTTATAGTAATGCTTTCACCTCTCCTCTCTCTCTATTTACTAATTTTCTTTCTTCAGTTTTTATGATAGTAAGCCGTATTATTTTTTCTAACTTTTTAGTAAACCGTATTTCTATTATTTAGTCAGTCAGTCGTATGTTCCTGCTATTTTTTCTAACTTGTTTATTTTTATCTTTTTTAAGAAAAATATCGCATAGTTCTAACTTCTAAATTGTTTGAAGTTTAATTCCCAGTAAGCAGACGGATTATTTTAATTCCTAATAAATAAAAAAAATTGAGATTGAACAGCGAATCGCAGTAAGGATTACGCTTCTTTGATGTTTATTAATATTAGTTTAGACGACATTTCTCATTACCCAAGTCACCACTCAGAATTGTCCTTCCAAACTTTCGTTTAGACCTCCACCCCAATGTTGTCCTACGCACAGACGCAATATTGATGTGAGGTCTAGATAAACAATACTTTCCAGGGTATGTATGTTTGTTAAAAAAAAAAAAAAATTGCTCATCACAGCGCATGTCATGGCCGACCCCATTCCCGATGTATCTTTGGGCCTTTCCATTTCCAACATCTCTATGGCTTCAACCCCTTGTATTCAGCGTGATGTAAATAGACCATTTTGGTGTGCCTCCTAAAAACCTTAGGGGATTTTCGGATATTCAAAACCATTACCTTCACAAAGAATAAACTAAATTGATTCTATCTTGGACAAGGAAAAATCGGCAGAGTTAGTTTACCTTAAGCCATCAAATGGTAACAGTTGGGGACGTCAGCCAATTAAAACACTGCCTAGGGCAGCCTGATTTCATGTTGTCATTTCCATTGGTCGAAATGGGGAGGAGCGTTATTTCGGGGAAGGTGAAGAAGAAAGAAAGGAAAAAAAAAAATAAACTTCAGCTCTCGATATGATTGGGTTTTTGGTACAGATGTGTGTTATTGTTAGGTTGTGACTTTAGGGATTTGTTTTGAATGTGTTCCCTTTCATTTTCACGGAATATAAGGGACTCTCTCTCTCTCTCTCTCTCTCTCTCTCTCTCTCTCTCTCTCTCTCTCTCTCTCGTGTATGCTTGTCTATACATAAAATGTATATATATATATACACACATATATATCTCGTGTATGCTTGTCCTATACATAAATGTATATTTATAAATACACACATACACACACACATATCTCTCTCTCTCTCTCTCTCTCGTGTATGCTTGTCCTATACATAAATGTATATATATATGTACACACACAGATATATATGTATGTATGTATATATATATATATATATATATATATATATATATATATATATATATATATATATATATATATATATATATATATATTCCTTTTGTCATAGCGCACTATTTCAAAAAATATTTAAGCTAAATAAGACGAAATAATAGATAAGGTATTAGCTTTTAAAGCTAGCAGAATATGTAAACTGACGCTGGTGAAGTACATATATTTAATGCTTACTAATCCCTTCTCAGCTTCAGCTTAAATTTGCATGAGGCAGAATAGAGCCAGTCGTCTGCCTGAGTGCGACGGGAACACTTAATTTCGATGTAACTTTTTTTTTATTTTTTTTTTTTTTTTTTGTTAAATGGAATCCAGTCGTTCGTTGAAGTGGACTGGCGACACCAGTACAGAAATAGGGAAAGTAGAAAAAGGAAAATAAGCAGTCTTAGAAGAATAGAGGGTAAAAGGCTTACTAACGATCCTGCCTTTCCATTATCCGTAAATGGTAGCATTTTTAAGTACAAATGTTAATGGCGTATAATATGTGCTGAGGGCAGCTCGAATTTGTCACTCAGAATTCAGAGAACCTCGTTAGTGTAAAAATTAATACCAATAACGTTCTGTTGAGTTTTATGCAGTAAAGTTATTGATAAAAAATTTATCATTAGTAAAATCTGTAATGGGATCATACCTCTGATCTCACTTCTGCGTCTCTGAGAGCTCAATACTTTGAGTGTCTCCATTTTAATGAAGGTATATTTTCTCTGAGTAAAGAGACTGTGACGATTGAGACATTACACACACACACACACACACACACACACACACACACACACACACACACATATATATATATATATATATATATATATATATATATATATATATATATATATATATATAATACACCGATAAGCGTTTCCCCAGCCCATGAATGGGTCCAGAAAAAAACAAACACAGGTCTGTGCCATGTTCAGACTTTCACTGCTGAGTTCACACGCATGCACAAAAGGTTCATCAGTAGTGCGTCAAACCTCCTCCACAAGCTGCGTCAATTCACCCTTGTCTTGCACACATTTTTTATCTTTCTGACTGTTAAGGCATTTCTTGTCTAATACTACTTTCACGCTGGTATCCCGATCAGTGGAGTTACCTGGCGGCTATGGAGGGGAGACAGTCGTTTGACGATGCTGTAATAAAGGTATAATGCTCTGAAATTATCGACGGGGGCTAAGCGGCGGATTACGTGACTGATCAAAGACAGGCCGTGTGAATCGGTCCTCAGGCGATTCTGGGTTTGGCAGTTTGCAGATGGATTACCACCATGGCTTAGCAGACGCCTTTGGCATATAAATTCTCATGACTCTGTGGAAGGCGTCTACTTGACAAGGTTTTTTTTTTCGATGTTAGGTGTAGGAGGAGCTGGAGTCAAAGAACTGACAACCTCATTACTTTCTGAAGTAAATAACTTACTTGGAACGGAAGGTAGAGGCGTGCTGTTGGGGAAAAGTTGCATTATTGTTATAGTATTCATGCAAAAACTTCTTGTTAAGAATATCTAATCCACTTCCCTATTTTGCCTTTAAGATCTTGACGATACAGTACAGTTAAGGACAGAGAACTGACCTTATTTGACCCTTGGATGAGAGACCTCGAGGGTCATCAAATAACATTTTACTCTATGTGACGTATGCGAAACCGTCTTATTTTCATAGTAGGTTGTTGGTGCTCAAAAACCGGGCAAATATTTTGTAAATTACTTGACAATAGATACATAATTAACATCATATCGAAAATCAGCAGCGACACGAATCACGAAAAACAACTGCACAGACCTCCTTTGAAGGTGCGGTCTTCTTCTTTGGTAATTTGTCCAGGCCTGAAAGATGAGATTTGGAGTTTTCCTTTAGTAATAATAATAATAATAATAATAATAATAATAATAATAATAATAATAATAATAGTGATGATGATGATTAAGGCAAAAATATACGGTGTCATTTAGAGAGTACTTTAAGACTTATTTCTGTTTTTTACGAGTAAGAGTTCGTTAAGAACCAGAAGAAATAATGTTTCAAATTATCATTCGAAGGAGAAGAATGGGGTTCGTCATGTGGCTTACCTTTGCATGCCTTGAAAGAATAAAAATCCAGGAAATGCATGTGTATGTATGAGAGAGAGAGAGAGAGAGAGAGAGAGAGAGAGAGAGACAGAGAGAGAGAGAGAGAGAGAGATGGAAAATTAAAAATTAAAAATCCGGAAGAGCAAAAAAATCACATCACAGTTAAACAGTAAAAAGCAAAACCAAATGAGAGAGAGAGAGAGAGAGAGAGAGAGAGAGAGAGAGAGAGACTCATCCCAACCATAGACCCAACCGATCCCCCTCGTACATGGGAAAAGGGAGTCTTGAGTATCGGAGGCATACCCTCGAAGCTGATCAGAGCGCCATCTATAGTCGGCAAGGAGTCGCCGATCACACGTGATCAGCATCCGAAAACCAGACATCAAATAGAAGACTTAGATGCTGCTGTTGCAGTTGTGTATTTCCCTCTCTCTCTCTCTCTCTCTCTCTCTCTCTCTCTCTCTCTCTCTCTCTCTCCATTTGGTTTTGCTTTTCACTGTTTAACTGTGATATGATTTTTTCGATCTTCCGGATTTTTAATTCTCTCTCTCTCTCTCTCTCTCTCTCTCTCTCTCTCTCTCTCTCTCTCTCTCTCTCTCTCTCTCTCCATTTGGTTTTGCTTTTTACTATTTAACTGTGATATGAATTTTTTGATCTTCCGGATTTTTAATTCTCTCTCTCTCTCTCTCTCTCTCTCTCTCTCTCTCTCTCTCTCTCTCTCTCTCTCTCTCTCTCTCTCTCTCTCTCTCTCTCTCTCTCCTTTATGGTCTTTCAGATGCTGTTTCTACGGTTGTCTTTAGAAAAGATATCGCTTACTCTTTCATTTAATTTTACTATCTCCCTTATCTTTTTTCTTTTGATTTTTTGAGTTTGTTTTGCGCGCGCTCTCTCTCTCTTTACTTTTTTTCTTTTTTATGTTTTACTGTGTCTTCCTATTGATTTTCCTCGCCAGCTCAAAGATGCTGAGATATCTCTTCTTGCAGAAGTCGGCAGAGTCCTTCGGGTGTTTCTTTGTCTTCATCATTTTCAATGGTAAAAGTGGGAATCTCTTGTTATTAGTATTTCTGCGACATATCATATAATGACACGCCTTTTAATAGACATTCAGTTGTCTTTTTGAAAACCAATAGGTAAGGGATATTTTGTCATCTTGCTGTAAAGTAGATAAATAATCGTAAGCAACGACCTGTGCACATTTTTTCATTTTCAAAAGGTTAAGAGAAAAATTAAGAAATGGCTTGGATTATCTTGTTAAAAATATTTAAGCGTTGAGGTGATCTTATTTGTACAGTTATTTTTTTTACTATAACTGCTGCTGTTGTTATCACTAATTTTAATTGTTAAAATAATTATATGGTTCCTGTTAAAGCCCATACTGAGAACACCGTTCTGAACACTTTCTTGCATTCTTTAGAAAACAATTCTCTCGAAAACTGAAAGTCTCTGTTTCTTAAGATCAACTTTGCTATTTAGTGAGTTCATAGCTTTTACCAAGACATCTTTCTGAAAGATACCGGCGTAAGTGATAGATTAGATAGTTGGATGGCAAGCAGTCTGTTCAGTTGGCGTATATTGTATTTTCGTACTCCTGTACACAAACTCGCACAGGAACACATGCATTAATCTTCATCTTTCTATCTATCTGTGCGTGGAAGTGGTACAGAAGAGAATTGATTGAGAGTCGATTTGTTTAAGGTGACAAAGACAGTGTGGGAATGGTAGCTGAAAGTTGTAGGGCTAGAGAAAGGAGAGCGATTTTAGCGGGTGAGAGAGTAGAAAATTGTCAGTGTGAGCTTTTTACGGATAGGATTAGTGTGATAGGAGAAAAGGTGAACGTGGAAATTCTCGAGGAATATGGAAGAAGGAGTGGAAGATAAGAATTTTTGAGAGTTTGAATCTCTGCCTGGCTGAATATGGAGAAAAGGTGGTTGTGCTAGGTGAACTAAATGCAAAGGTAGGTGGCAGAGAAAGGTAGCCATTGTTTATAAGTATGGAGGTCCTGGAGGAAATAAAAATGGAGAGAGTCTTGAGATGATACATTGGAAAAGGGCCATGACTGTTGAATATACACATTTTAAAGTGGTAAAGTGGTAAGACAGCAGTTAAATACGTTACATGTTAGTAGAGAATAGATAGAGCAGCAAGTTGATAGTGATAATAGTGAGGAGAGGCGGAAGGTCATTTGGTTATTATTTGTTTGCAACGTAGTCAAGATATATATAAGTTTAAGAAAAGAGGAAAGGAATGAAGATGTGCCTGTAAATGTTTTATGAAAAGAAAGTGAGGTAAGGACACACGAAAATGAATGAATATCCGCTATGGTAAAAAACACCCGGAGGTAAGTAGTATGTAAACTTGATGATAGGCTCTTAGGGACTATGGGAAGTGTTTGTGAGGATAGGAGGTTAGTGAAGGAAACGAAAGGAGATATGAAGAGCAATTGCGTGATAGAAGAGGGGATAATTTACAGGTTTAAAGGAGGATGGATAGGATTGTGAATACAAAAATAAGATAATAAAGAAGACCATTAATACAAATATAGGGGAGATGATAAAAAGTAACTTTTAAGGAGAATAAAAGTTACTCTAAAGGGAAGTAAATTTAGAGAGAAAGGTTAATGAGCAAATAAATTTCAAAATAAAAGAAGCAAATGTATTTTGAAGAATCGCTGAATGTAGAAGAAAGAAGAGAGTCCGAGCTGAATGAACAGACGAAAGTAGCTGTTTAGGCAGTAAGGAGGGCAGTAAGGGACTGACTAGTGGAAAGACACGGTGAGTTTAAGAGATAATAAGTGAAGTACTACAGTAACGAGGCGATATTGCAAATGATAGGCTGACCAAGGTTTGTGGCGTGTGTCTGGATGGGGGATCAGAAGGAAAGGTACTGTATAGGAATGGGTAAGAGGAATAATTGTTCCATTATATAAAAGCAAAAGTGATTGAGGCGGATGGGAATTATATGATAGATTTTTGATGAATTAATACAGGTGACAAGGATTGATACGGGAAGAAAAGTGAGGGCTAAGGCAATGAAGTGGGTGTGTGGATGAAGTGCCTGTTATGGACCAGTTATACGAGAAGTTTGAAAGCAAAGGGGAAAGGAACTTAGAAAAAGACGATAGAATTGACAGAGCGACAATGTTGAGAGTATTAAGGAGATCAGTTGCTGAGAAGCAATAAAAGTTTTTATGTTGGAACCGAAGTGTATGTTAGAATATGTAGAGGAAAGTGACTGGTTTGGTATTGAAGGAGATTGGATACAATGGTGTGTTATGTCTTCTTGGCTTTTTATATCTCTATGGATGGGAATGATGCTAAAAATTATGGAAAGAGCACCAGATGTAAGTGGAAAGTTGCCGGATAAGAAAACGGAGTTTGAATGGAGTGTGGAATGATTTGGGATAATGAAGAAACCTAGGAACTTGTCAAAGACTTTAAGAAAGTTCGAAAAGAAGGTAAAGTTAAGATGGTGCAATGAATATCAATATGGATGGTGAAGAATGGAAGCAGTTGCTTTGTATAGGTACTGGAAAGTAAGCATAACGAATGATGGTAAGTTGATAGATTAGGAGGGTCATAGAAAAACTGAAGCAAGGAATGTAGCAGTATGTGTGTGTGTGTTTGTGTGTGTGCATGTGCGTGTAAGCAATAGGTGTTAAGGGATTCGGAATGTCTATAGAAGTCGAGGTGGAATGCATGAATGCATTGTTGGTCCAATTCTCCTTTATGGAGGAGAAGTGTGAATTCTAACTGCAACTGAAAGAAAAAAATGTAAATGGCATAAGTAGAATTAAGAGGGTGAGATATACAGAAGTGGTAAAAAAGATTTTTTAGGTGAAGACATAAGGAAAGCCCTTTGTACCCAGGAAACACCAAAATTTGTGATAAAAAAATCCGTAAATATTGAAATCTTGAATGCCATACACTTCTGCAGAATATTTCTTTAAAAAATTATTTTATTTGTGCAACCTCCTACTTTCCTTAAAACGGATTGTCAGTGTCTTATTTTTTATTATTTTTTTTTTTTTTATTCGCCCTCTAACCTATTAAGAATGATCATACTGAATATTTTCATTACAGCCGACGTACGTGGAATGCCTCTATATTGACGGCATTCGTTCGGGTCACATTTGTTTGGTACCTTACCTATGATTACCAGTTCAGATCTTCATCAACCTTAGTTATTTCAGTCCAAGTATCCCCCTAATATCTCTTTTTTTATGACGTCACCAAAATGTTCGGCTTAGCGCTGCCTTTCTTCTTCCGATGTTATTTTTGATCCATCCCTCTTCTTGACAAGTATTTTCATCTTTTTCTTTTCACCCATAGAAATTTTACGAATAATTATGGGGGGTTACCCTTACACCAATGCCACTCTTGAATACATGGCTTTGTCAGTATCGTCAGCATGTTTATCCGAATATTCTCTCTTATATCTTCTTGATCTTCATTTGCCTTTCCAGTCTGGACTTAAATACTTAGCACGTTCTGCCTTGCGTTCGCCATTTCCCTCCTGCAATTTGTCTACTTGTACCTTTCGCTTTCGTCTATTCTTTGTTGTATCCCAGGTCTCATCCGATGTTCGCTTTCGTCTATTCTTTTTTGTATCCCAGGTCTCATCCGATGTTCGCTTTCGTCTATTCTTTTTTGTATCCCAGGTCTCATCCGATGTCCAAGGTTACCCTCTAGCTCTTATAAATCACAGTACTTTTTTTTCTTGATGTTAACTATTTCGTTATCTATTTCGTTTCTGTGATAACGTTTGGGGATTAGCAAGTGAGTTTATGGTTGCCCTTTTGTACGGAAGTGTGTCTCCAATGACGAATTTATTTATAACATTAAAACTAATCATAGGCACCCTATTTACTTTTGTAGTGTCCCAGGCAGCCCTTACTTATTGCATCGTCCATGCTTTCATTCTTTCTAGCAACTTTTGCATTTATACCATCAAAAATCATACTCATATCTCGTTATGGGATCGAAATCTTGTCAACAGTAATCTGCTACTCGCTGCTCTCCATGCAGTCTTAGCATTTTCTGCATTTGACGTTAAAATTATGCCTAATCGTTCTTCACCAATTTTAATTGCTCTCCACAGAAAAATGTACACATTAGCCCTTCTAATCTTTCCTTTCCCCATGCCTTCGCACCGTGTTTCACGAGCAGCATTATCCAGTCCATTTTTCTTGAATCAATTTTCTAATTGTTTTACTTTCCAGTTTGATCTAGGGTTCTGATGTTCCAGTTTCCTATTTTCAGCTCATTACTTAGAAACTGGGATATTTGTACACCCATGCACATATCCATCATACTATCTAGCTCTCTATCTATCTTTCTGTATATGTATATATATATCTCTATGTCTATCTATATCTGTATAATATATATATATATATATATATATATATATATATATATATATATATATATATATATACTGTATATATGTATGTGTATATATATATATATATATATATATATATATATATATATATATATATATATATATGTATATATATATATATATATATATATATATATATATATATATATATATATAGTCTTAGTACTTTGTTACCCAGTTCCTCGTTGGACGAGTCGGTAGAGTTCTCGGCTAGCATTCTGCTAGGCCCGAGTTCGAGTCTCCGGCCGGCAAATGAAGAATTAGAGGAATTTATTTCTGGTGATAGAAATTCATTTCTCGGTATAATGTGGTTCGGATTCCACAATATGTAGAGTTCTCGGCTAGTACTCTGCTAGGCCCAAGTTCGAGTCTCCGGCCGGCCAATGAAGAATTAGAGGAATTTATTTCTGGTGATAGAAATTCATTTCTCGGTATAATGTGGTTCGGATTCCACAATAAGCTGTAGGTCCCGTTGCTAGGTAACCAATTGGTTCTTAGCCACGTAAAGTAAGTCTAATCCTTCGGGCCAGCCCTAGGAGAGCTGTTAGTCAGCTCAGTGGTCTGGTTAAACTAAGGTTTACACAACTTACTTACTCTTGTTACCCAAGGAACTCACTTTATTTGGTATTCTTTGTCCTCTTTTCACAAGCTATTCCATCTCCACAATTCTTTTTTTTTTGTCATCTTCTTTTGATTAATAGGTCAGTAATCTGTCAATTACCTAATTTTGTGGGCTTTGGCACTATTTATATTTTTAAATTAATGTGTTCCCGTGTTCAAGAGTCTTAATGCTTGTGTCTTTTTTTAACAAACGCCCAGAAATTTGTATCGATTGGCTTGTAAAAATAAAAAGAAAAGAAAGTCTGAGAACTTTGTGGCTCTATTTTCACTGGGAAAGGTTTCCCTCAAAATAACATTTCATTGAAACCAAAGCCGTACCAAAATTTTATGAAAATAAATTTTCATTTAGTTTCAAAGGCATAAGTTAAAAATATCTTAGTAGTTTATCACCCACATGTATTTCGTTGAACGCTTACATAAGATAAGTTTTGTCTGGAAAGGATGGAAGAAAATGATGTTCAAATTGGCCTTCTATTGTATAGTGGCTGTACTTAGCTTTCTGATGCAGGAAAACAGATATTAAGCCATACCTTGGACTCAGTGTTTTTGTGGCATACTGAGCAGTTACTATAAGGCTTTTTCTTCTTCTGTTATTGTACGGGCCCGGTTGGGCAAGTTAAGGATTTTGGGAAAATCCTCTCCATGAACATAGCTTCAGAAATTAAGTCTTATTAAGTCTGTATGACTGTAGGGTTAAAGTACTAGCGCATTACATTCATCACAAAACTGTTCTTAAAATAGTCATGAATAAACCTTAAAAGATAAGAACGAAAGGTTTCCACTACGAAGCTACTAATTGTAACAAAAAGAGGAAGAAAAATATTATTGTTAGACTTTGAAGATAGAAGATATTGTATATTTATTAGCAGTATTCTGCGCTATTTTGCTAATATGAGATCTTTACAGCATTTTTGTCAGTTTGTCAAAACATTGCTGAAGAATATAATTAGGTAATATTTTTTTCCCAACGGCAAATTTCTCTTTTTTTCTCGGGGATTTTCATCTCTCTCTCTCTCTCTCTCTCTCTCTCTCTCTCTCTCTCTCTCTCTGTTTTTTCATTTTAGCAAAAAACAAAAATATGCTATATTTTTTTTTCCTAAAATAAAAAGTATGCCCTCCCTGAGAGAGAGAGAGAGAGAGAGAGAGAGAGAGAGAGAGAGAGAGAGAGAGAGAGAGAGAGACTGCATGTCTGACGTGGGGGTGGATGTGTGTCAAGGATGTACCATCCATTGACCTGGTCTTGTTTCGCTTGGTGCATAGAAATTACCTATTTTGTTCACTCATTTGCATGATGCTCTTCCCCTTTTGGAATGCATGAACTCGGTGTCTCTTTATAATGGCCTAATCACGTTGCACGTGCCCCACAATGAGCCATCGTGCACCATGCAACATTTACAAATTGCCGTAAGGTACTTTGCAACAAATGGAATTTTGCTCTGGTGACGAGCCGTAGATTTAGTGAAATTTCAGTATTTGCTAAATTTGAAGTATCGGTGTAACTTCAGTATTTACAAACAGAGGTGATTGTGGTACGCACGCGCACACATTCTTTACACACACACACATATATACACACACACACACACACACACACACACACACATATATATATATATATATATATATATATATATATATATATATATATATATATATATATATATATATGTATGTATGTATGTATGTTAAACACGTCTCTTAGTACTCTTTAGTATGCACTTATCGTTATATTGAAGTCTGTACAACATTGCACTAAGGCCAATAGTAACATGATGAACTAATAGACTGAATGGATAAGATTCACCGATGACCGGTCAACTAGGAGTGAACGGGAAATACTATTTGGTTGACTGGCCAGTTGTTGTAAAGGCAGTAAAAAAAAAAAAAAAAAAAAAAAAAAAATAGGTGACAGATGACCATATAAACAGGGAATAAAATTGCAGCATTTGCCTTCTTTCAAGACTGAAATATAGACCTGAGTTTATCTCGGTGCTACATGGTCATTTACTTCGTTTAAGAGACGAATCTGTTAAATTATTGCATAAAATGCATGACCTTGTTCAGTACAAGGCGCGCACACATACATATACATACACGCAAGATCATGCATTTTTTGCAATGGTATAACAGATTCAGTCTTGAAAGAAGGCAAATGCTGTAGTTTTATTCCTTTATCGTGTCAGGGTTGCCAAAATATCAGAGTAACTGACATCTGATTAATCATAAGCTCTTAGGCTCATTTGTGGTTTGTACACTACTGGCCATTTGTCAGCCATTTTTCTTGCCATCTTCATAACCACTTGCCGGTCAACCATTTAATCCTAGTTGGCCAATCATTCTCTTTCATTCAGTTTTCATTAATTTATCATGTTGCTAATGGCTTCAGTACAATGTTATACAGACTTTAATGTGCTATAAACGGACTTATTCAGCAAACTTCCAGTTCTTCATTGCAGGGATGGGTAGAGCTCTCGGCTAGCACGCTGTTAGCCCAGCGTTCGACTCTCCGACCGGCCAGTGAAGAACTAGAGGAATTTATTTCTGATGATAGAAATTCATTTCTCGCCATAATGTGGTTCGGATTCCACAATAAGCTGTAAGTCCCGTTGCTAGGTAACCAGTCGGTTCTTAGCCACGTAAAATAAATGTAATCCTCCGGGCCAGCCCTAGGAGAGTTGTTAATCAGCTCAGTGGTCTGGTTAAACTAAGGTATACTTAACTTTTCAGCAAACCTCCATATAATAGTACTTGTACGCTAAAGAGAGCCAAGAGACGTGTTTTATAGATATTTAAGCTTTAATATACCAAATTTATACATTAGTGAATTCCAGTTAAGAAGTAAATCTGGAAAATAAGCTACAGGAATACTGTGAAAAGCAGAGTTATAGACAGTTACTAAGGTTAGACGACATCTCTGTATTACACTATAGCCCTAGTACTAGGAGACCAGATTAAAATATGGATGCTAACACTTGTGAAACTCTGGACATTTCAGTTTGCTTTATAGAAATGTTAGGCAGTTATCTTGTCATTTTTGAATATATTCCACTAGTTTTTGTAATCATTAATAGTTACTATATTACTTTTTGCCTTACCCCTGTCTGCCTCTTTCATTCACCAGTTAATCTTGATTCCAGTGTTTTCCATTGCATGGATATTCTAATAAAGTCATTGAGCGTTCGATAAAGAAATAAAAAGAAAATCTGAGATTTTACATTTATGTGTATATATGTATGTGTGTATATATATGTGTGTGTGCGTGCGTGTGTTTCGTCACCTGTGCACTCTTGGATTTTTTATTACAAATATTGAACCATAACTACCTCTTGATTTCGAATTTACTGTACCCTGGGAATAACGTACACCCAAAAGAAATGACATATACTAAATGCATATCTCATTCTTTCGTTATTGTTGTCATTTCCATGGATAGTAGTGATAATTGTAGCAGCATGCCGCCGAATCTTAGGTATTCATAAAAAAGATTCTCGTCATAATACAGCAACTAGTATCTTTTCTTTTTCGTTAGTTTTCCTAAGTTTTACGTTACAGAGTAAATACCTTTGTCCCTCCTTTTGAATTTATGATTGGGAACGTGTTTGTATCGTGCTAATGGATCGTTTAATATTAGAAGAGGGGGAGGAAGAGGCAATAGGGAAACAATTTAAGATAAAAAAAAAGTAAGGAATTGAGAGAACTTTGTATTAATAGCCAAACAAACTCGCTTTTTTTCCATCTTACGTAAGCTTGTGTAATATTCGCACAAAGACTTCAGGCGATGGAGTGCGTAGTTGTAATTACCTGATTGTTAATTCTGACCCACATTTTGTTCCGAAGCGAAAGTCGTATTTAACTCGAAGGGCAGCGTCGGTGCACGGGCTAAATAAAGCTTTCTCATGAGAGGCATTCTTTTACTCATGGAGTTCAGAATACTTCGGCTTGTCTGTTAGTTCTAGTGACAGTATAAACTGTTTATAATGTTTTTTTTTTTTTAGAAATCTTTCTTCGCCATTAATTTTGATTTCCTGTAATAACATAATAATTTTAATTGTTTATGATCCTGTGTTGAATAGTAATTTTGATTTACATTGACACACATCACTTCACCAGATGGTATCTTTAATAAATTGTGTCAAGTTTAAGTTTCAGTCACAAGGGCTCCGTCTGCAAATTGTTTTATAATATTGCATTAAAGTGCATCCAAATTTTCATGGCAAGAACAGCTCGCGAAGGATATTTGATACAGTCAATTCAAGATAATCTTTGAGTGCCAGTGTCAAGAATATCATCATATGGCTATTTGTAAATATGTAACTAACCAGAATATCAAATGTTTTACCCAGTATGATATTTTGCTCAGTTAATGAATGCCTTTTTGATAGCCTAATAGCACATGACGTACGAGTATTAGAAAACTCCAAAACAAGAGAAGTTAGGAGTTTAACGATTCCTTCCCCTCAAAGCAGATATCTAGTGCAATGCATTGCTCCGCAGGGCTCACGAATAATGGGTGAATGCCGTCCTTTGTGGTGAATGTTAGTTAACCCCCACTGGCTGTTTACTCGATGCTGGTATTCATGGAAGTTTTTTTTTTTATTGTGGAGTCACTTCGCTCTTAACTACATAAAAAGATCAGTTTTAAAGATAGTTCACTAGTTCTGGAGTGTCAGTTGCATTGCAGTTATCATCCAAATAATATATGAAGGTTTTCTATATCTTGCATTTATATTAGTATATATTTATCTTCAAGTTTCTGTTTCTGAGTCATTGCCTCGTGTGGTAAGACACAAAATGTCATTCTGATAACCGAATTCATTAACTAACTAGTTGAGTGTTTCCATTTGCCTTCCAATGTTCTTAATTTTTCAGATGTTTTGCAAACGTGTTTTTCAGTATTATACCTAGTTTTGATTACAGTTGCGGCATAAATCCGTCCAAAATATTTTATAATTCATTTGGTTGCCTCCTACTTTTCCCTACTGTGAACTACCTGAGATTTTTTACCTGAGATTTTCTTCCTCTGTTCTTTCTACTTCTGGAGGATTTAATTCGGGTACTGGTTTCTCTTCTCTTTCCTTCCTATCCAGTGTGGTCCCGTCCCGTCCCGTCAGGTCTCATCACCATCCTCCTCCCACAAAGATCCAGGGCTCCTCTGCCTGCTCTGCTCCTCCACTCCGTTGTCGACCCCCGCTTCTTTCTCTCTTTCACTCACTCTTCTCCTGAGGGTGCAGGAGCTGTGAGTGAGCGCCCTCCATCATTAATATCTGGCCCGCCACTTGCTACCTCCATATATCAGGCCTGGATGACAGCATTCATATGTAAATACATACACGCAACTCCCCACACCCCCGCTTCCTCCTCCTTCGTCTCCGCATCACAGATGAGGAGGAGGAGGAGGAAGAGGAGGAAGGGGGTGGTGGTGGCCGGGGGAGTCTGTCATCCTCTTTCACTCGTCCCTAAGGTAGATTTCACCCCAGTCTGCTCTCCAGTACACACACACACACATATATAACGTATATATATATATATATATACTGTATATATATATATATATATATATACCAAGTGTATGTGTATATGCCTTTATTAAATGCATTTTGTAAATATGTTCGTGTTCAGTTCTTTCCTTTCATTACTACTATAAGTGTACTACTTTATACTATTATATATATATATATATATATATATATATATATATATATATATATATATATATATATATATATATATATATATATATATATATATATATTGCAAGTATTTTTACACTTGTAGTCATCTTTATTATTTGACCCTTGTGCAATGCAAAGGAACATTTGTTCCAGTAACAATTCTTTTGAACCTTTCTTTCATCTATACATGCTTTCCACACCTTGGTCAGCCACTTGATCACGCCATCACTGTCACTAAAGAATCTCACATGTGACCCAATCAGATCCTGGTGCCTTTCAGTTCTTCAGGTTCTTCAGCAGTCACTCTTTCACTGCTCCCTGACATTTGTATGTGAATCAGTTTTGCCTTAATTTATCTTCCTAGCAATACAAACATATGGTATGACCCTACACAAGGTCAGTTAGGGTCATAATCTCTTACGGCATCTGTTTTAAGAACAGCAGCATATTATCTTACACCCCTAAGATTCTCTGGTAGCGATGGCCCGGCGTTGGGGCAGCGCATTCATTCTCTCTCGTCGACTCCTCTTCCTGTATCTAACCTCAGACAAGGGCCTATTGGAATGAAGCGCCGAGATGCAAAACTAGACCTTATTTGCAAATTTAACGAAAGTATTTCAGCAAAAGCTACGGTCACGAAATGGAGTGACTCAGACCCTGTAAAAATGGAAATCATAACTAGAGGAAATTCTGATTCACAATCAATCGAATTAATGATTCTAGACCAACCAACATTAGTGACTAACACCCTGGTTATCAAACAAAATAAGCAGGTCATAATTATTATAGACCAAAATAAATGTCATATAGTATGTGAAAGAACACCACTTCCAAAATATTCATCCTCACAGGACAAACCCAGAATTCCTGTTCAAAGAAACATATCGTATAATAAAACCTGAAATGGTGTTTAAAGAAAAGAAATTTAAAACAGAAAAATGGACGATGGAGAACAGAACGGGAAAATGCATAATGGAGAAACAGAGGAGTTTCACTGCGACACTAACTGGGTATTCCACAAAATGTCTTGGAAAAATATAAGTGTTAATGAGTTATCTTACTCACTTCCTATGGCCGCAAATAACGCATCTCACAGTGGCGGTTCTTATCCATTAACACTGCACAAAGAGCAAATCTCACCCAGCCGCAAATCGAAGTCCATAGCTATTCTCTGTTCCTCTCATAATATACCATTAGAGAGTGCACAAATATATGCACTCTCTTAATAACCCCTCACCAGAAACGTGATGACACCGGTTCAATGTTCCAAGGATCACAGCACTTCCATCCATCTGTCACACTGTCTCCATGCACTTAGGCCGTGATCAGAAAGCACAAATGAATGCGTCAGATACCCACTGTATCTAACTGTGGAAACCTCTAGAGTCAACATAAATCCCACCTGCAACGGATATGCCTTTCATAGGCCAGCACATAGTTCATCACAAGACTTATACATACATATATCCATATCACAAGGACTGATAAATAATGTTAGTATGTACATTATATATATATACATTTGCTATGCTATTCTGTTCTCTTTAGCAGTTATTTTCCAGTTTGATCAATATAAAAATAGAAAAAAGACATACAAAAATATTGAAAGGTTTTTTGAGTACACTAAATTTAATCTCAGTATTACCTCGATGTTTGAAGTATTAAAAAAAATGTTAGGCTACAGTCATATCCCATTTCCACGGTTAATTTTATTAGTGACTCATATTCATTTATTTACCAGAGAAGGTATTTACGTTTCCGTTCTCTCGATACACATCATAGTATCAATCGTTTATGTTTTTTGTATTGTCACCCTGGTGTATATAACGTAAATATCTACAACGTTTTATCAGTCGACTGGAAGATGTCATATCTAAAAAAAGAGGAAACAGTCGTCCGGATTTATACCATGTGTTTCGTTCTTTCTTTGGTGCTTTGTGTCTTTTAACAGTACGTCTCCAATATATCTCCCAATCTTTTATTTGTCCATTGATATAGGCAGCTGCTTCTTATATGTAACTCTGTTCTTAACTTCATTTGTGTATTTTTATGGGCAAACTTTACTGACATGCATTCACACATATTCACTATATGTCGGCATGCAAGCATCTTCAGATTACAGGTTAACGCCGGAAGGCCACAGATAAATCCGAAGGAGAATACCCGAGACGTTGGATATGGCTGGTTCCCAGTGCAGATATATACTTCGTCGTTTTAGAAAGATTACTAAATCCGAGGGCTCTTTATCGGGTGAAGTTGTACATTATTAGTATTATAAGTTCTAGTAGCGGTGTCATGTTGCTACAGTACTACCATTTGATTATAAAATACCACTCGTGCTGTAAAATTACAAGAGAATAACTATATATATATATATATATATATATATATATATATATATATATATATATATATATATATATATATATATATATATAAATGCCTGTTTCTGCTTTAGCAAACCCAGTGCACTTAATTTCCATTACTGCCCATGGTGGACGTACTTAGCATATGTCGTTCCTTTTGGGTGTACGTAATCCCCAAGGTAAGTAAATTCGATATTAAGGTGTAGTTATGGTTTTATATTTGTTATAAAAATCCCAGGTGTATGTAGGTGATGAAACAGATTATATATATATATATATATATATATATATATATATATATATATATATATATATATATATACACGTGTGTTTGTGTAAACATACATATATAGATTCATACATAGAATCATACACACAATCATATAAATATAAAATCTCAGATTTTTGCCTCCCATTTATGCACGTTCGTATAAACTACAGTATTCACTTCAGAAATGAATTATAATTTTGTTTTCATTCATGAGAAATGCTTTCGACAGTAAGCGCATTTTAATTCTGAAACAGAAATAAAATGTCACTCAATCGTTGTAGAGTTCTATTTTGTCTTCTGTTAACTTAAGGAGTTGCATTATTTATCTGTGTAGACAGTGAAAAGAGCTAAAGCCAGATACTCCATGAATTATATTACCTAACGAAAAGTTTACAAATTTATTATGCAAATTCTGTGACAGTGTTTGTATCCAGAGAGAGAGAGAGAGAGAGAGAGAGAGAGAGAGAGAGAGAGAGAGAGAGAGAAACGCAATTTCAGGTCTTCGTAGAAACTAAGCAAAACCCGCCACAGGAATAAGAAAATCCGCATTCGTTTAATGAGAAAAAACTGTCAGAGACCCTCCCTTTGGCAATTCAAAAGACGTCCTCCCAAAAGAGCTGCTAACCACAAGACGGCATTTGAAGACAATAGAACGAAAATCACCGCCGCATATACACCAGCTATTATCCTTGGCACTCTCTTCTCTACGCCCATTCCCCTTTTCCTCTTCCCCGCCCAAAACCCACCCCGACGTCCTTTCCTGGTATTCGTCCATTCGGAGCTTCCCTTATCTCATTGTACCCCTTTCTTAAATTACAACGCTTTTAATAACCACGCGCTGAATGTGAGACACCTCCGGTTTTCCTTTAAAAGCCTCCAAACTGTGACAATAGGGCCCAGCTCAACACAAATCCAGCCACGAGAAGCCTTTTGAGACATTAACAACGTCTTAATGTCTCTTGGTGACTATGGGAGGACCCTCTGCCCCCCAAACCCCACTCCAACATTGTCTATACCATCGGCATGCTACACATCCCATTCATGTTCTTTTTTGTTTAGTGTTCTTTGTATTACTGTCGTGTTTGTATGAACTTTGATTTTTTTTAAGCAAGACCCCATCTTTTGGTTATGAAAGGGGTAATATTTGGGGGTGACTGAATGTTGCTTATCCGTGGGTAGGTAATTTATTATTTTGACAAAGCTATAAATGTATCATGCGAAAAGCTGACCTCTGATGCCACTGTGACTGATTTCAAATTCATCAACATCATGCAATCAAATTTGAAAGGGGCAAGAAAAATACCAGATTTTTTTATATAGCATGGGTATCTAGGAGGTTATTACGCAGTTCGTGTAGATTTCAAATGTATATAATTTGTCTTTAGATCGTTCCTTTGAAGGTAATTGTATGTATTAGAAGTTTGTATATTAGCATAGTTTCAGGTGTTCTTGAAATAAATATTAATTCTTTTGAATTGAATATGTTTTAATCAAGTTTTGTAATTATAGTCCAGCAAACCTACCTAGTCAGTGATTGAGTCGCGTTGATGTTTTTTTCACCCCCCTTGATGTGTTCCACCCTCCTTGCTGATATCCTTACTTTATTCCATGATGCTCATCTTCATTTTTCCGTCCCTGAATCGATGCTGAACGTTATGATCGTCTCGGTCTAAGTAGAGCTCTGATTGAAAACGGGAATAAAGTGCCACTGCCACATTTTCTTATCAGATATATCTTTTCTTCTCTTTGCTATGTCGAAATGACTTGCGACGTAAATCTTGCAGTGAGATTCCGTCATTATAGAATGTTTAAAAGAAAACATAGTAATTAAAAGTTTGATCGTAAATAGCTCTCGCAATAATTACCTTTATTATAAAGACGTCAGCAATCCTCCAACCCAAGTTTTTGTACAATAGTTGACAACTTTTCAGAAATAAATTTCCCATCTTACGGTCCTATTTTCTTTTTGTCTTATGTGGCCATCTGTCTTTCCGGTGTATCCGAAGCCTTTCTAATGAAGTTTCTCTCCCAGAGTCTTGATAAAGGTGACTTATGTAAAGTGGATATTAACATACATATGAACCTATGCATTATCATAAACGTTTGCATTCGGGCATTAAGACAAAAGGTGCCACTAAGAAGAAGAAACTTTGCACTCTCTCTCTCTCTCTCTCTCTCTCTCTCTCTCTCTCTCTCTCTCTCTCTCTTTTAAGAAAAACTGTCTTAGATGAGAATATAAATTTCCCATTTTGCATATACATACATATATATATATATATATATATATATATATATATATATATATATATATATATGTATATATATAATATATATATGTGCGTGTTATTATAAAGATATTAATGTTCAGGGTGGTGAATGAACTCCTTTAAGTAGGTGATAATTCAGAAAATACTAAGTCATTTCACTCAGACTTCGACAATGTACATGAAGTGAAAAAGTTGATAGCGGGCCAAGTTTTACCATAAGTGGCTGAGGGAAATGAGGCAACTACATCATGGTTACTGATTAGGTAATGCGCTGGGTCAGTCAACAATATGTCAAGATACATCTCTCTCTCTCTCTCTACTTTTGAATTGGATACTGAGAAAATGCCAAGTTTCTGCTGTAAATTATAATCCTTCTATTTTTTTTATTATCTCTAGTGAAGTCATTAGCCATTATTCCCATTGGTAATGAAAAGTTGCTGAATTCAATTCAGGTCCTTGTTAAAAGCGTTTAATTAAGATATACACTCATGGGCATCATATATATATATATATATATATATGTGTGTGTGTGTGTGTGTGTGTGTGTGTGTGTGTATCCTATAAAAGTAATATGTTTTCTGCATTTTTGATATGTTATTTTCTACATTTCTCATGTGTTGTGAAATATAACGAGGTGATTTTGTAGTATGTGTGTTTTTGTGCAACGCTTATATATTTTTTTCTTTTGTGTTTGTCAAATGTTGACTGTAATAGCTGAAAATAGTGTTTATGGGAGATGCTATTTGTCAAGTCTTACAAAGGGTTGGTTGGTTGTGTGATAAGATGTGTCTTCCTGTAGGCTTGTTTGTTCAGCTGGGTGACCACACAGGAAACGGGTATGCTAGAGAGATCCTAGAAGCCACTTGTGTTATCAGTTAAAAGGGAGATGAGTCGACAGGTTTGATATCCATGGCCAGTTCAGAGGCCTGCGTGTTTACACAAGTGTTAAGACAGGAAACTGTCAATCATTCAGATAAGAGGCAGGCCTATGTGATTTTCTGAGCCAGAGAATAATTTCCCTATCTTTTTTCCCCTCTTCAGGGGAAGAATCTGTTTTTCCTTTCTTTCCCCAGGGAAGAAACTCAGTTTATGCCTGTTCCTTCTAGGGTAACCACTTTCTACAAATGCCTAACTGGCAATCCAGGTTTAACCTCACAGGAGATATTGGTAAAATAAAGTTAGTTCAGATAGAGAGCTGGTAGGAATAGGGTGGTTTCTCTCTCTCTCTCATCCCCTCTTCATGTAGAAGAGTGTAAAATTTTGGTCACTCTCCCAGACATATAAGTTTTGTGAACTGTTAATAATATTTAATGCTACCTTGGTAGAATCTGATATAAAGGAGAATATATTGTAACAGGCATGAGGCACAAGTGTTTTTACTGAGGAAAAAGGAGTTGTGTAATGGTGTGCAGAGACTTGTGTAAGGTAAAGTGGTATTTACTTTTTTTTTTACCATGGTAAAAAGGTGAATGTGATCTTTTAAAAAGGTGAATGTGATCTTTTAAAAAGGTGAATGTGATCTTTTAAAAAAGGTGAATGTAATATTTTTTAAGAGGTAGATATAATCTTTAAACAGATTTTGCCTTAGTGAAATTTTTGTTGATAAACTTTTTGTGCATTTTTACATGTTCTTGTCTTTACTTTGCTTTTATGTGTTCTTGTGTTTATAATTTCACAGTGTTACCCAAGATTTTGTGTTGGTGATTTAACATTGATTTAGTTAACGCTTTATATGTGTTGATACTTTAACAATGAATACTTGTGTTGATTTCATTTCTTAAGATTTCTTTTAAAACTTGTGTTGATTTCATTTCTTAAGATTTCTTTTTCAAATTTGGAGTAAATCTTAATAGTTTGAATTTTGCTTAGTTAATGTAAATTATTGATAAATATAAAGTTTTGTGAATTAATCTTGTGTAAGAGTTAATTAAATCTTATGTTGTTTTCAAGTAATAGTAAATTTTTTTGATATTGTGGACTCTACTTTAACTTTTGAATTTGGAAATAAATTTTTGTATTTGAAGTTTTAAAAGCACAGTGTTTCATTTTGACCGCCAGAGAATATGGTTATTTTTGTATGCACAAGGTAAGTGATAAACATGTTATGTTCTCCTTTGTGTTTTTGAAGTGAATTAGGACCAGGGAAACAATCATAGTTGTTTGATGGAGTGATGCCCTTTCCCCTCTAGTACATTTATTGCTTAATAGTTATTACCTCACTCATAACTTGATAAACTTAGATTGATTTTTCAAGTGATAAGCAGGTTCTAAGGGATCACTGTTACCTTTTTATATATATATATATATATATATATATATATATATATATATATATATATATATATATATATATATATATATATATATATATATATATATATATAAACTGTATGTATATGCATGCAAATATTCATGCTTTCTCTCTCATAGCAACAGTAATTGTTTTTTATTCCGTTTTTTCTTGATTAGCCAAGCACAGGCTCCAGTCCACACATACAAAAGTGTATACATTGATATAACAGGAAAGAATGACAGACATGCTATAATGGTGTTAAGTGCTTTTGTCGATGTAATAGAACCTTTAATTTCCCTGGACAAAGTTATGTAACCCAGATACAGATGAATGGCAAAAATTGCGGTAAAACATTTAGTACTGAAAAAATAACACCAATGATTAATCATTTAATTTTTAACTAATTATATGACTATGGTTGCAAAATTTAGGCAATTGCACCACATTTAAAGTATAACATTCTTTTAGATTTGTATACATCTTTTAATTATTCATCTTCCCGGGCCTGAATCGCCAAAACTTAGAACTATGAAGATTATAAAATGCCATTTATAATAAGAACGAGGGAATATCACACACAGGAATTAGAACTATGAAGATTATGCAGTGCCATTTATAATAAGAACAACGGAATATCACACACATGAATTTTCTTTCCATGTTATTCTCCATGGAGAAACTCTGTAGTAGGCTTAATGTCTTTTTCTGTCTTTTTATGTGATCTTTAGCAATGAGAACATTTGTGTGTGTTAGTGATGTGCCTATGATTGGGTTCTTCCTGCTGAAGTACAATGTCTTGTGAAACACCTATAAAGTTAAGTATACCTTAGTTTAACCAGACCACTGAGCTGATTAACAGCTCTCCTAGGGCTGGCCCGAAGGATTAGACTTATTTTACATAGCTAAGAACCAATTGGTTACCTAGCAACGGGACCTACAGCTTATTGTGGAATCTGAACCACATTATAGCGAGAAATGAATTTCTATCACCAGAAATAAATTCCTCTAGTTTTTCATTGGCCAGTCGGAAAGTCGAATGCAGGCCCAGCAGAGTGCTAGCTGAGTACGATATTGGCTGCAAAGTTTAGTAGGCAAGGACATACCTGAGTCTGTAACGTCTATAAACTGATGACAGCAGCTTTTAGGTAGACTGTGTTATCCCTTAGATTTCCCATTACATAAACAAATAACTCATGTATGTCATTGGATTGGTTTAATCATCTGTGATGAGTGGAAAAGATGAATGGGTATTCAGTGATATTACTGTTTTTAGAACACAATTGGAAGCATAAATAATGTCTGCATTAAGAATCTTTCTGGGGTCCCTAGGTCCTTAAATACAAGGAAAGGAGGCAGTGACTGAGGAAAATACATTACCTTTTCTTGTCAAGTTTAATGCTTTTACTCACATAGGGGGACCAGCCACCAGCCAGTGCTTCTGCTTGTTTTGTCCAACGTAAAATCTCTGCTTGAGGTCTTATCACAAAAATATATTTTTTATCGCTACTACTAATGTGAAGGGGTTTGCTGTGAATGGAAAAGTTTCTAGGTTGTATAAGAAATGGAACGACATGAGCAAAATATGAAAATATGAATAAAGAATTTGCCATGACTGTTTTTTTCTCTCTCTCTCTCTCTCTCTCTCTCTCTCTCTTTCTTTCTATCTATATATTTCTTTCTATATATATATATATATATATATATATATATATATATATATATATATATATATATATATATATATGATGTGTGTGTGTGTGTGTGTGTGTGTGTGTGTGTGTATTGTAATGAGGAGACCTCTTCAAAGCCACCTCGCCCTCTAAGTCTTGCAATAACGTGCAGTATAGCCCTCATAAACTTGATCTGCATTTATTTTTTTGGGAAGCAAGTACAGTAACATTAATCACACTGCTGACTAACAAAAGCAGGTTGTGGGAAAATATCGCCCCTTCCTAAAGAAATCTCTCATTCCTCCCTCCATTGGTAATTTTTTAATCCTCTTCCTCGACCAAGTGACTGCTCGAGACCTTTCTTCCAGGTAATGCCCTCTGGAGACCAAATCCTTGCCAGAGGTGCAGATGAGCAGGCAAAGGAGATTAATCCTAAAGAGAAAGCGGCTGGGCCCTTAGCAACTGGGGACCATGTGGCTGGTGGCCTGCCACATGGTCCGGGATACATAGAAAACGGGCTGCCAAGAGAATACACAACACAATCTGAAAGGGAGAGGGAAATAATCAGCCAAGGTCTTAACAGGCACCGCATGAGTGGCACTTGCTCCTCAGAAACGCCCTGCAGCAGAATCCATACATTTGCCCTTTTCACCCTGTTCCCTTAGAGCCTTGACCCTTCCCATGTGGCTGTTTTGGAGCCTCAGTCTTTTTACATTGGAAGCCCATTAAATTCTTGCCCTCCATGCTGGCGATGAAGACGAGGGCTCCCTGTCTCCGAGGGAAAGGTAAAATACCAGAAGTGAGGTTTTGAATCAGTCACGAATATTTTATTCTTCTACTGAAATTTATTTAATTTCCTAGTTGCGATTTTCCACAGAGACCTGACTTAGTGCAGTGGTTAATGTCCAAATTCACACGTGTTTTACCAGTGCTTAGAATTGAGTTGCTTTGGCACCTACCATGCATCCCTCGACTCTCCTAAATTGTGCTACCTAATTTTTTAAGTAACCGAATGCATTCTCGATTGCAGATGAAGTGGCTAGCTATGGAATCAGCTGTTCTCCTTGTGCTTGTGCCATGGTCCTAACCACTACCCCCTCGCCAAACATGTTCTTCGAAGTGGATTTTTCCCCAGTTCTGTTATTGGTTGATTTGTTGTAAATTTCTTTGTTCTACAGGATTCTGTTTCACCTGTCTGGTTTTCCCCATTCTTCTGATTTAATTGTTAATTGTAAATATAAGTGATTTTAAGTGACACTGTTTATCTGCAACTTTCCCTGTTGAAGTAAGGCCTGCAGCTTAGATTTTATTGTTGTGTTTTACTCGAATCAACTCCTTCAGTCAGATTTGAGAGTTTCCATGGTAAAGTCCACACTCCCTTCAGTGTAAAGCTTTAATAATATATATATATATATATATATATATATATATATATATATATATATATATATATATATATATATATATATATATATATATATATATATATATATATATATATATATATATATATATAAATCATATATATATATATATATATATATATATATATATATATATATGCATGTATGCATGTATAATTGTGTAGGTTTTTGTTTGTAAATGACGGGAAAATACCTCTAAAGATAATTTTCTTCATATACTTGCCTTGGGGATGTTTTGTTCTTAGAATGTACCTAAAAATCTAGGGTAAGGAGTTAGGAATTCCATGTGACCAGTTACAGATGTGTATATAAGATATGCTAAGTATGGTTAGTGGTAATCCTGTATATCTATATACATAAATGGATGTGTGTGTGTGTGTGTGTTACAGCATAATTTGAAATGCATGGAGCAATTTCAATCAAACTTGGTATACATATGATTTACTATCAGGAAAAGAATACTGTGGGGGTAAAACATCACTAGCACCAAAGGGCACGAAAGCAGGTGGGGGTGGGAAGGGCTTCCCTCAAACGGGACTGGTTCTGCCCGTAGCTTAGTAACTAAATAAACTCTACAGGTTTATCATACCTCATTTCGGTATACATATGACTTACTATCTGGAAAAGAATACTGTGGGGGTAAGACATCACTGGCACCAAAGGGGGTGGGGGTGGGAAGGGAGTGACACGTAAAAATAACTGAAAATGACAGATATTAGTGTCTAATCCATAGTTTTTGAGGTTGCTGAGATGAATAGTGACACTCCTGATACCCTTTAAGTCCAAGTTCAGCCCCGATAGGAAGGGAGGATGAGAAGGTGAAAAATAAAATGTTAAAAATGGCATATAATAGTTTATAATCCATAGTTTTCGAGTTCTCTGAGATGAATAGTGACACTCCTAATGCCCTTCAAGTCCAAGTTCTGCCCCAATAGGAATGGGGGTGAGCAGGGATGAAATATAAAATGTCAAAAATGCCGGGCAATGTAATTGAAGCAACTATCTTAACAGAAAAGAGAGAGAGAGAGAGAGCTTATCGGTTGTCATTCAGAGTTTTTCTAGGCAGTGCCGGGTTGGTCATATATATATATATATATATATATATATATATATATATATATATATATATATATATATATATATATATATATATAAATGTTATAAACTTCATATGTTTTTCTGTGCGTAACATAGATAGCCTATGGGAAGTAGACTCAAGTTTAGACTTTCCATCTTCCTGCCTGGACCAACCTCTCTCTCTCTCTCTCTCTCTCTCTCTCTCTCTCTCTCTCTCTCTCTCTCTCTCTCTCTCTCTCACCCTCTTACACACACACACACACACACACACACAACACACACACACACACACACACGAAGACATGGACCATGTCTTGGTAATAAGATGAATGTACTTAGCATCTCAACTGTTTCACTTTTCCTTCGTTGCTGTAATATATATATATATATATATATATATATATATATATATATATATATATATATATATATATATATATATATATATATATGTATATATATGTGTGTGTGTTTGTGTGTGTATGTGTATGTGTTTGTTTATAAATGCATTACTATGTGAAATTCGTCCTTTTGATGAAATGTTAGCTGATATTTGCGTTTGTTTTATTGACCCATATGTTATGAAACTGGCTCTACGACATTGTTGCAAGGAATACTTGTTCCGTTAAACTCATGACTTTCATTTGTTAATTCATGTTCTTGCTGAATCACTTGCCCAAGAACAGCTTTGATATTAACTTCCTCTTCGGTATTTTTGTCAGAACTTTGAGCATAGAAATGATTTTTAAAGGATTTGATATACATTCCTCGCCATCTTTTTCTTTATATTAAGTTTTGATGAAAATGTAATTCTCGTTATTTTAGATACCAAGTTCTTCGTGTAATTAAAGTATAGTTTTCATCATTGTTGTAGTGTTAAATGACTCTTTGGGATTTCATATGAAAGTACCGGAATGTAATGAATGTCCCCTAATGAAATATACCTTTTCATAGAGCACATCTAAGAACCAAATGTATTATGTTTTATACATTCGGTATTTTATCAAATAGTCGAAAACCAAACAGTGCAGTGGTGAAATGTCTAAGAATGGTATGTATCTCAAGTACTGGGCATAGCACGGAGTGACCAATCTCTAGCCTCGCGCCTATCGTATTGTATTAATATAAAATAAAATACATATCAGAACAGATTTTAGTGTAGGTAAAATGCACTGTTCGTTTTACCAAAAGTTTAATATATACTTGAGCCCTGTGCCTTACTTATAATTATATACTATTTACCAAGTTTTATACATTTTTGAGGACCTGTGCCTTGCCTATAATTAAATACTTTTCACCGTAAGTTTAATATATATTTTAGTACCTGCGCCTTACTTATAATTGAGTATTGGCTATAATACGAAATTCTCACGTGAATTGAAGCTTGTTAAGTGATCAAAACCCGAACTGTGGTGGAATGCTTATTAGCTGATTAGTCCCTGAGGCTTATTTGAATGTATTTTGGATAACAATTCTGTGTTCTGAAGTTATTTTGCAGGTTATGGTATATGACCTTGCAGGGAACTAATATACAATTCAAGATTTACATTTGTTTAGGAACAAGAAGTATATTAGAGAGTAAAGTGCTTGTATGTTTGAAAGTTTTAACTAAAGCATCAACTGAACACAGTTGTCTTTAAGTAATATCGTTATTTAAAGACAACGGGTCTCGTGATATCTTCCTTGTAAGCAAAATGAATTAAACATTGTCTTTACTGGATGTAATCCGACTTTTAATAAATGTAATAATTTGAATGGACAAATTTGAATTACTTGTTAGGAAATTTATAGACCTTGTATCAGCAATCTTCCTCACGATAATTTTTTTTCTTATAAAAGATCTAGTTAGTTGAGGTCCTTCCTGTTTTGCAGTTCATCAAAACACAACTTTCAAAAAACATGTATTCTGAATGAAATTATCATTTTTCAGTCTACTTAACATTTTTTTCTTTAGAAGGGTACATCCAACGACTCGATAATCTTGGCGATTTTAGTTAAAATTTGCTAAATTGTCAAGTTGGCAGTTTCAGTGATGTTCACATGGTTAATGGAAAACGAATAACGATACAAAATTATTAGGAAAAACTGTACAAGAAGAAAGGATGATAGTTTTGCAAGGAAAAACATTAACCAAAAATCTTTGGCAGTTCAGTAATCGATACATTATATTTCAGAATCAAAACCTTCGTTCACTAGAAAGAAAGTATTTTTGATTTGACGTGACCCGTAATTTAATACTTAAGGTTTTCACGAAACGATTAGATTACAAAACTCACCGCTGTAAAATGTAATTAGTTCTTTGCGAAATCTCTGAGAAATTAGATTTATTCTTGAGCGTTATTATTGATAATCATACTAAGCGCGTCTATTTGCGAAAATATGACATCAGTTACGGGGGTGTAAATATTTAAATTATCAGTTTATTGTCAGTTGAGGTTGACAGATTTTTGTTTTTCTGATTTTTCATCATGGTCAGTATGTGCAAACATTCATATGGAGCAACCTGAAGGGTAACATAAAGCGTTTTGTGAAAAAAAGTGAAAAATAGCGCAAGAGATTCAGTAAAAGAGTAAAGATATTAGATAATAAAAGTATTGAATGGAAAACGAAACTCTTGTCGAATTGAGAAAAAGAATGGTTATTGCATGTGAGTTTCTTGTCCACGGAAATTGAATCTTTTAATTTTGAAGAAGTCGTAAAGAAATATTCGAGAAAAGCACTATTACCACGATCATTGGTGCTGTTTCTTTTACAAATTCGGTTACTATTCTTTCTGTTAAATACAGGCAGTTTTTGTAGCCAGCAATGAATTCATGGTTTTGCTAAAATGCTATTGCTTCTGTTGGAAATGTGCCGCTGTTGTAGGCGTATGAATGAGTCAGCTTTCACAGATAGTTTTCGAAGATGAAATACTGAGCACAAAGTACAAAATAGATAGAAATTTAAACCCATAACTTACATCGCCAAAAGTAACGGTATCTTGGCGTTAACCCACTATCGGCTGAATCTGTGACTGCGGGGCTAGTCCACTATCTTCTGCATCTGTGACCATCACGGCAGCGTCTTGCTACTTTCGCCGAGGAAAGTTGCTTGCTTGTCGGTTTTTGCCCGTGGCTGAGAGCCGTCCGAAGTCTTATAAAAAAAATGACATCTTGCAACATTTTATTGGGCAAGTGTTCCACCTTTAATTAAGCCGTGCATTGAGACTAGAAGATTTTCTTAATGCCAGATCCATAACTTACGTTCCATGAACATTATCGTGACGTCAAAGGATTGTTATTTTTTTCTTTCGGAGTTCGACTTTGTGTTTAGAAATCTCCCTTATTTTGTGGGTGTTCACATTAAGTTAAGTTATTATTATTATTATTATTATTGCTGCCAGCAAGGTGAAAATGTCTTTGGCTCGGTTTGTTCGTCTGTTTGTTAACGATTTTCCCCTGAAAGTTTTGCGTGCATTTATACAAAAACTTCATTAAAGGTGGGTCTCTGGACCGACAAGAACTGATTAAATTTTGGAAGAGATCGTATTGTAACTTTAACCTTTCAGGGAGTCAGAGTTCGCATAGCCATTTAACCTTGGCCATAAGTGCTGAACTATATGAGAAAAAACTTTATATATGGCATACGCCTTCTCCAACAATAAAACTTGTGCAGAGTGAAGTCAAGGTGATGGTCATATATAGAGGACAGAGGTCAAATAGAAATTTGGTCTTGGCCATAGCTTTCTAACTGTATGTGATGGGGACGCCATATTTAGCATGCATAACTCAGTTATCAGGCCACTGGGCAGAGTGAGGTCGAGGAAGATCAAGGTCATGCTTAAAGGGCTAAGGTTATATGGAAAATTATCCTTGTCCCTAAATTTTGAACAGCATTGTATTGAGACTTTGTATTCGTCTTACATAATCTTTTAATGATGCCATTGTTTAGAGTGAGGTCAAGGTTATGAGTTGAGGTCAAAGGTGGATCATTTAAGAATTTAGCTTCGACCATAACTTTTGATCATACAAAATAGACTTGATATGCAGTGCTTAGTTCACCATTGGGTTAGTGATAAGTTTATCCTCGGGGATCACAGATCAAAAAGGAATTTAAACTTAGCTACAAATTTTTAACTCTGTAAGACAGAGACTTTGAATTTTACATTCGTAATCCACCAATGAAGTTGATGGCCATCGTGAAGTAGAGGTGAAAGTCAAGGACGCTCTCATACTTGGAGGCCTTAGGGAGAACAGACATTCTGGGCATTGTCAGAGGTTTGCATTGTCTTAAAGTTCATGTTCTATCAGTTTTGTTTGTTGAGTAATTGAGTATTATCACTATTTCACATAATCCGTTTTCTCTGGACTCCCAAATTATGCACCATTTTCACTTAACACTGGCTTATCTACTCATCCATTTTTTTTTCTGTTTATTTTCCACAGACTCCTCTACCCATCTGCATTTTGTAGCTCAGTCTAACATCTCTTATCCTCTCCACGTAACAGAGCGTCTAGCAAAGGAGTGCCTAGTAAAGGGTTGTGGACCATATGGGAGATGCAAGTTACACTTAAATTAGGGATGAGCCTCTTTTCATGAGATCATTTGTTCCAGTAGGAGCAAGAAAAATAACATTCTTATCTCGGCGTGGAGCGAAAATCACTATGTAGCAGAGTCATTGAGCTTAAGACAAAAGTGGAGTTGCTGTTATTATTATGATTAAATTAAATATTATATATATATATATATATATATATATATATATATATATATATATATATATATATATATATATATATATATATATATATATATATATATATATATATATATATATATATATATATATATATATATATATATATATATATATAT
>NC_089799.1:32522113-32559613 GCF_040412425.1 Macrobrachium rosenbergii | reverse complement strand
TTCATTCATGAGCCTCTTCATTGCCCCTTCTGCGTCTTCAACAATCACCTTAAACAAGCTTTCTCCACTTAAACTAACCATTCCATTCTTGGGTCTTTAACTTCTACCTCTGCTGTTCTCCACATTCAACAGATCTTTAAAATACTCCACGCCATAGACCCAAGAGTGCATTTATTCTTTAGACAGCTTTTCTCCATTTGCAGAATAATTGTTTTTGTCTTTAAAGTATTGTATACCTGTATAGACTTTTATTATGTAGTTGAACCTCAGTTTTTTAATTACTTTACTAAACCTCTCTTTTCTGCTTCCCACTTTCTACACTTTTGTTTACATTTTATAAGCACAAGCTCAGTCTCATGAATCTTTGATCCCATCCTGGGTAACATATACGTCAAGAGGGCTCCATGTCCTTACCTTTTGGCTTCGAGTCGATTATCCACTTGGCTACTAAATAAAGATGCAAGTTGATTTTGACTGCTGTAAGTACTCCTGCCGTATTCAAGTCCTGTTATTTACTATCGAAATCAACCTATCCTCACATTGATAACTGATTGTAGTTTTGTCACTTACTTTTTCTACGCTCACAAATATTGAGCCACAAATATCACTTATAAACAGATGACGTTTCCAAGCTCACAAATACTAGACCACAAATATAACTTAACATTGAATTTAGTTTACCTTGGGAATAACTCACACCCAAGGGAAATTTTAGTATCTACCCCAACCAAGACTCAAACCTGTCTTGTGGGTTACATACAATAATAGACGGTCAATTTGTCCTAGCCGTCTATGTAGATAAATTCAAGTTCATTTAGATTCTGTTCTACATTATGAAGAATTCAAGTTTTATACTTGGCATCGAAATCAGCCCATCTCCACCATGACAGGTGGTTGCTAAGTTTGTAGCGCTAAGCAAATTATGAAGTACAAGGAAAGGTCATGTGTATAAGTGAATATATATATTTTATATATATTTATATATATTTATACATTTACATTTACATACATATATGTATATATATATATATATATATATATATATATATATATATATATATATATATATATATATATATATATTTATTTATGTGTGTGTATAAATATGTACACAGAAAAATTTATATATTTTTACTTAAGATTTTTATATTTTTTGTGTGGATATTTTCGTGGAATATACGCGCTGTCGTGTTAAATACATAAATTGATTTCACTCAAGAAATAGTCTGAAACTGTTTACGAAATACAGATTGGTCAGTTAATGATAATCGCATTATTATAACTGATAGTAATGTTTTGGTAATGGTAAAAGTGTGGACACATTGCTTTTTTTTTTTTAAACGACGGCACTGAATTTTACAGCAGAGTGTCAACCAAGAAATTCTGGATATGATCAGGAGGGAATGTTTTATTATGCTACTTGGTAAAACGGATATGTCTTTCATGCTTTCGGTTTCCGTGTTTTTCTTGTTTTATATGTAATCGTGAAGTTAATGTTTTTAATACTTCTTTTTCTCTCTAATCTTATAGGTAGGTGTGATGTCTTGGTTCGTCGATAGTTTTCCTTTGCGGTAAGTGACCGGTCTTTTTATTTTTATTGCAGGCAATTATACACTGACAGAAATCTACACTACACACACACATATACACACACTCTCTCTCTCTCTCTCTCTCTCTCTCTCTCTCTCTCTCTCTCTCTCTCTCCTAGACACACACACACACACCCGGGCATGTGCACGCCTACAGTAGTAGAGAATTGGTCTGCAAGACTCTAACTTAAATTAATATGTCTCATTTTACTTCGCTACTGATTGGCTTTATTTGGGGTCTCTCGCAATTGGAGTATTACCGTATAATATTGAATATTTTAAAGTATTGTGTATATTGCAATTTATTTATGTATGTAAAATTCACCGGAAACTTATTACTCCGTAGTAGGGAACCGGTTTAGATGAAAATGTTGAATCATCGTCTAATTAGTTTTCCATTAAAATAGTTCTACCACTGATTTATTGCTTACTAAATATTAGGTTAGTTTTTGCTTCTGTGTTTTCAGCTGTGTTAAACTTGCTGAAATGCGTCTCTGTGCAATATATGTGTGCATGCATGCATGAGCATTTTCAGACAGTTATTGTTTTATATGTATATATATATATATATATATATATATATATATATATATATATGTATGTGTGTGTGTGTGTGTGTGTGTGTGTGTGTGTGTGTGTGTGTGTGTATCTGGCAAGTTTAAGTTTGCTAAAAAAATCAGGGCAGCAAGAAGACTGACAATTATTTCTGTTGTTTATTTACCTCAATGATACGTATGATGGGATTGGATTCTCAAATGCCAGTCTTCTTGCTGTCCAGTTCATTATATATATATATATATATATATATATATATATATATATATATATATATATATATATATATATATATATATATATATATATATATATATATATATATATATATATATATATATATATATATATATATATATATATATATGTATGTATATATGTACATAATATATATATATGTATGTAAGTTTATGTGTGTGTGTGTGTGTGTATGTACAAAGAGAGAGAGAGAGAGAGAGAGAGAGAGAGAGAGAGAGAGAGAGAAATTATTCAAGAGGAAATAATGCTGAAGGAAGAATCATGTCAAGTGAAACTTTCGAGGTCGACCGTTGACCGCGGCGAAGTACAATCATCAAGTTGTTCTTTTATAAAGACTGCGTACTTAACTCGACTCTCTTTTAAACGGATATCCAATTGCCAATAATCTTGTTCAGTTCCGGATATTTGCCGAACGGTTCCGGATATTGACAGAGAGAGTTCAGATATTTGTCCGGGCAAATCTAGATGTTTGCCCAGGTCTTGTTTACTTCTTTTTAAGGAGACTCCTGATCTCAAACTCCCGGTTCGGGACGAGATAGTTTGCATACTTAGCGGCTGAGGCTTCCAGCATCCGGAGCGGATGAGGTTGCTGGTTGACTCGCGGAACATTTTCTCTGGCGTCGCAATGCTTGTGTCTTATGCCGTTTCAGTGTTTATATGTAAGTGCTTTTATATGTTATTTTTTTTTATTTTTGGGAATGTGGATGTGCATATCGTTAATCCACAAGAATATTTACATAATTACTCACGAAGAGGCTGTCACACACACACAGATTTGTAAAGAGGCCGAAACCAGGGTATCTTCTGAGAAGGGAGATGAAACAAGGGTACCGAAATATGGATTAAGAGTAAAAGTGTAAGTACAAGTAAAATCCGAAGTCAAAACATCCCAAACAAGTAGAATGAACTGCAGACTCATCAGACCACTGCTATCGCCAACTCTCGAGTTTCTGATGCAGCTGTTCCATCCTGAACTATTCTCGCATTGCCTGTTCCAAATGCCGTAGATATGCATAAAGAAGCACGAGGGAAGCTTGTAAAATTCGAGATATTGTAATAAAAGAAGAAACAGAAAATATGTCCCTTATTAAATCTTAAATACTTAAAATCACATAAAAATTTGGTTTGTCTTAAAAAAGGGAATGACCTCAGCACACACATTCACGCACACACGATATGTAAATATTCCCTTGCTTAAGACAAACCAAATTTGTATGTGACTTTAGGTATATAGGAATTAATAAGGAACACATTTCCCCTGTTTCTTCTTGTATTACAACATCTAGTGTATATATATATATATATATATATATATATGTGTGTGTGTGTGTGTGTGTGTGTGTATGTTTGTGTGTGTGTTTGTATGTGCAGTATTTCTGCTCTGTCTTTCCACCAGCAGAAATCTTAGAGCCTGAAAGCACTCAAATGCCTCATTGTATGACCACCATTAGCAAGAATGTGGAGGCCCGTGTCGCGTGTATGATATAGCCCAGGGTAATGAGTCACCCGAAACCCATGAATAAGATGAGTGATGAGTACAATGGGGCTGAGAAGGACAGATGGAGATGACGGGGGCCTTCAGTAATGACCACCCAAATCTCGTCCCTTTAGAAATGCCAAAGAAAAATGAATGTTTAGTCGGACCTGGAAAGAGAGGGGAGAGAAATGACCTTCGGGCTACGGTGGGTGATTCGGGGTCGGGGTGGAATTGGGGGGGGAATTGTAGGCTCTGGGATGTGGGATCTTGGGCGAGGGGTGAGGAAAGTAGCAAGCAGTAGAAGTTTTAGGTGTGTTTTTTCTCTGAGAGGAGAGGAAGAAAATAGAAGTCAGATGGACTGAGAGAGAGAGAGAAAAAAAAGAGTTCAGATTCGTTGCTCTAAGTTCAGATTTCAGTTTTACACAGGAAATAAAAAGACGGGAGGAAGTTGTATGAAAATGGCTAAATAATGTTTATAAATGTTTTGTTTATTGCATTTGCAGCTATGAAATGTAGGGATGATAGAGGGAGAATTTCCTGACCGCCAGTTGTCATTAAGTCGGTAGTGTGCAATATTCGCAGTTTAGTACTCTCGGAGGAAACAAAAGTGCATTTAGAATACATAAAAAAAATGTTTGAAGCCTTTAAGCAGAAGTGCTTATTTAGCAGTGTAACCGTTTACCATCTCTTGTTTTAGATAAATGCAAATAAATAAAACAATTGACGTATTTTGCAAAGTATTTCTATAGGTTTCCAAGTAATGCCAAACATTCTGTGTAGAATGAATCATTGCCTTTGTAGGTGATTGATTTCTTATATGCTTGCATGCAACGATGGAGTGAGAATTAAAGGTGAGAATTAAATATAACTGATATTCAAACCTGGCATTTATACATCACTGAACTGCGCGTTTACGGATAACAAAATCGAAGTGTACAGTTGGTGCGACTCCAATATTGTGAAAGAGCGTGCCAGCGTCAGATAACCATGTATGCGTGTGAGGGCGCTTGAACACACGAGAAAGAGAGTGGGAAGGAGAGATTGAGAAATGGGGGAAATAACCTAGAGGACATGGCGTAGCTGTTGACAGAGGAGGCGACTGGAATGATGGATGAGGAATCCCTCGCAAGTTGCCTCCAGTTTCAAGACACTAGTGTATTCCCAAAGTCCTTCGCGTCACGAGATCTCTCTTAGGGGAGTTTTTTTTTTCTTTGTTTCTTTATTCCTTTTTTCCAGTTTGACATCAGGAAGCTTTCACAAGTTAAATTTAACTTATCTAACGTTTTACTGTCCTCGGAAAATCGCGTGAAGTCAAATTATGACTGCAGTGATTTCCCTCGTTGCTTTTATTTTTACGGTATTTTTTCATGTAATCTTTGCTTAGTTGTCTCTACCAATCTTCTGTGCTTATTTCAGAAAGTTTTGCCGAGACCATTTCAGAGATGTCTGCCTACTTGTTGTCAATATCCAATATCTTATTTTCATAATCTGTAATTCCATAATTTTGAGCATGACATTTTTTTTCATTTATAAAGCTCTCAAACTAGCTCAGAAAAATTATGAGATAATTATACTTAATCTCAGATCATAAAAACATTTATTGTGTCGTGTTAATGTTAGTGAGTAATATTTTGTCATGTAACAAAACGGTTGGGGTAACTCTTATTTCAGAATGTACAATGAACTCAGTGGCCTATCTTGTCATATTTATATGGGCATGCCATCTGGTCTTCATGGAGCTTAAACGTGTGAAAATAAAAAGATTATTTTCCAGATAAACAACTTCATAAATTTATAATATCCTCTGCAAAACTATATATCTCGCATGGTCAGATGAGCGCGGGACAAGTCAGGTAACTTTTCGGCCATGCCCGTAATGGTGTTCTTCAGCACGATGAAAGAAACCTTCGCCGATTGCCGAAGTTTGATGATGAATAATGAATAACTCTTTTGGCAGAATGATGACGCAAGATGATTTAAACGTTCCAAGAGTATAAATTAGTCCAAACTTTTTGTAGTAGCCTCCCTCAGGATGATTATGACTTACAACTCTCTGACTGGCCTCTTGAGTTCGGAATTCAGTCGTGAGTGCCCAACAGTCCGATACCCCAGTTTCGACTGTTAGGAAATCGGTTGACCATGGAAGTTCCTATGTACTTCCATAATTCTCTTTAGTCTGAGTAATGCGTCTTAATCTCCTGGCTACGTTATTTATTATTGATGTTATGTCCATTCTCCTAGGCTAAAAACATTATTTTTCTTCTAACTTAAATATTAACGTTCCTGTTTATGTGTGGCAAAATCGTTCATTAAAAAATTATGATCGTTTTATATGATACATTTGTTCGAACGAATTAAGAAAAAGTAGTTTTATATGATAATTTGTTCGAACGAATTAAGAAGAAAATGTACAATTAAATTTTGGAATATCCCAAACGAAGTTCGGAATAAATTGAGAATTATTTTTACTGTCTCACTTACGTTCATAGAAATTGACAATAATAACTAGAACTCTGGGGCTGACTTAATGTCAGTTGTTATAAATAAACAACAAGAATTCAAGTACGCAAATAATGTTTTGTCAAGTATTTTAGCCATTTCTAAGGGTATTTCGAGCAGCAAAGGATGACTGCTCTTCATCTGGAAACTAATTGAAGGTATTACATTTTCTTGCAAATGAATGTTGCGTAACAGTTTTATTTATGAAATATTCGCATTCGAACTTTGCAAGTTTATATATTTATATGTATGTATGTATAAATATGTATGTATGTATGTATGTATGTATGTATGTATGTATATATATATATATATATATATATATATATATATATATATATATTATAAAAAAATGTATATTTAAATATATAAATATATTAAAACTTCTGCCTGTCTTTTTCCTGTGGGCTTATATATATATATATATATATATATATATATATATATTTACTGATTATATATATATATATATATATATATATATATATATATATATATATATATATATATATATATATATTATATATATATATGTATATATATTATACAGGGCTAGCTGCAAAGGTTCCCAGCAAGCATTTCTGAATGATCTGGCTGCGGCCCATCAAAGGGTAAAAAATTCCTTGCTTAGGTCAACAGAGGCACAAATAGCATTTATCTGACTCTTATCCGACCTTACCCCTTCGTTAGGTGCCTTCGTTGGCTGCCTTCGAACCACGGGAATCAGTATATATAAACACTTAGTTCTTCTCAGTAAATATGAATGCTTTACAGAAATTTTGTTCTTCACAGAAGGCAGTATGTCTTAAAAAGTGAATAAATAAATGGAGTGAATTTTTCGCAAAAGGTCGAGTCTTCGAGTCCAGTGACTAAAGGGTCATATAACGTTTACATGTAAGGGGATATTGGAGGGGCTTGCTAAGGGAGTTAGCATGATTTGGAACTCGAGGGGCCCATTGGGTTTGTGTGTGTGCGTGTGTTTGCTTGTGTGTTGACTTCGGAATTAGTCGTTTATGACCCTTTAGCTGTACATCCTCTAGGAGGACGACCTCCAACCACTATGATTTCCCTTCCTAAACTCTCGTATCAAGGTCCTTCTTTATGGAGAGGATCACTCAGACGAAAGAGTCTGTGATTATACAACTTAACTACTTAATGCACTCATTTGCATATTCTTAATTTCTAAGCATGAAGCAAAGAAAACGGGAAGTTGGTGCACGGGGCTAGTGAGTCAAGCAGGCACGCATTTGGCCCAGGGTTTTTCGCTCTTCCAAGGGGCTTGGGGCGTAGTGGCTCCAGCATTTACATGAGGCTTCTTTTTTCTTTGTTTTTACTCTCTCTCTCTCTCTCTCTCTCATGCACTTAAAAAAAAAACTTTCTTCTCTCCAGTTTTTTTAATTTGGTGGACCGTATAAGAAAAGTTTTCACATTCACCGGGATAATTTATTTTGAATTATATTTTTCTTTGCATGTACCAGAAATTCATGCTTCAGTGTCCATATCCGGGACGTTAGCCATCTACGAGAAAATAGTTACCTAGCAAGATCATCTTTTTCTTATTGCTGGGTAAGATGAAAACATGTCTGCAGTGGTTCGTGTATTCGCTTTTGAGTTTTTTTCTGCTCATCCAGGAATAAAATTGGAGTTTTTGCAAATTTTATGTCTAGAGTATATTTTCCTCTTGCTGAATCTTACACTACTGTGGAACTAATTATTGTATTCGCTATTGGAAGTCGTTTTATTATGAACTGGGAACTCGTCTATTTCAAGCCAGTGACTAGTGAACTGATAATAATATTCGTATTTCCTTTACAGCTTTTTCCCGTATGCGATTTTTTTGTTATCTATCCTTATTTCTCACACTTCCACTTCAAGTCTTTCTGTCGCTTCCCCTTTCATTCTCCATTACCGTGTATGATATTCCTTTTTCATGGATGCCATTATTGCCCTTTCGCTGTAATTAGTTCGTTTCTTTTCGTATATGTATTAGATTTTATATTGCTCTTGTTATCTTTGTCAGGAAAGCTTCCTGCATCTATGAGACAGTCATATTTCCACCTTTGTTAAATGTTAGCTGATGTCGTTATTCCGTCTTGTCATTTCACCCTCCGGCTCGTTCTTTTCTTTAAATCTTTTTTATGCCTTTATCTCCTCTCTTCTTATTGTTCGTGCATTGTCTTTCTAACTCCCTCCCTCTTCTTAACTCCATTCCACACCCCCCTCCTCCCCCAACCTCCGCCATTTCCCCTTGTAGCTTTCTTCTCCCCCTTCGGTCCACTTAGGGCAGATTTGTGGTTTGATATTTCAATGCCAGTTGTCAATGTGGATTTCCGTTAAAGAAAAAATCACTTTTGAATTCAATGGCTTTTCTCCTTCCATCCCCTACAATTTCTCCTTGGACGTCGGGATGGCACATTCACCCCCTCCCTCTCCCCCTCCTTCACCCCACTACTCTGCAACGCCCTCGCCACTATCCCTCTCCTTCCTTCACTGGAACTGTCCAGACAAATTTGAGCTCTCTCTCTCTCTCTCTCTCTCTCTCTCTCTCTCTCTCTCTCTCTCTCTCTCTTTCGTTGTTGCATGTCTTACTTCTTTCTTAGGGATGTGATATCTTCGGAAGGATACAGAGTAACATTTGTTGTTTGGGTGCAATAATTTCTTTTACCTGTGATAAAAATATTCAAGACTGAAACGAGTAAAACGACGTTCCAGTGTTGACTTTAGGTATTGTACACTGAGAGAAAATGTATGAACATGCACAGCGAAGAAGGCAGGATATTCAGTGGACTAAAAATGACCATCTCGAGTGATTTTATGTCAGCCATATTTCGCCTCCCTTTCTCCTCTTACGCATTTTCATATCATCTCCATATTTGACTCTTGTGTGGTCCCAGAATGCGTCCCTTTTGTGCGTCTCTATCAAACCTCTTTAATGAGACGCACGAGAACTTTATGCAGAATTTAGTCATTAGTTGTAGAACGTATATGCGAGTGGGTTCATGTTTGTATCTTTGGACCGATCTGTTGTCAGTTACCACTCATGAGGCGTTCATTAGTTGTAGATAGCTATAGAATGTTTGGCGGCCTTATCGGGGTGCGGCGGGAATTTTTGGCGGTAAATCGAGTCTGGCTGACTTCCCGATACATACTGCGTATGAATGTTGACTTCGGGAGGGTGTTAAAGTACCGCCCTCCCACTGTTTTCCCTTATGGAAGATATTGGCGAGCCGTCACCTCTCGGTGATGGACAGTGCATCCTTAGGAAGGGAGAAAGGAAATAGAGAGCGGCAACTGGCGAAGATCTGAAGTTTTATTCAACGTACAAACGCACAACTTTACTTTGCTGTCACCGTCTCTCTCACTTGCTTAGAAATCTGGGGTACTTTGCTCTGGTTTATGTGCCGTCTTGCTGGAACATAGCAAGACGAAGAACACTGAAAGCGAAAGTATATTTCCCACCACAAGGGATCTTCCGATTGTAACGCTGTATATTTTTTCCATTAGTTTTGCATGTAGCTTTTAGTACTGAATGTAAATGTTGACATTTAATATGCCTTACTTTTACTTGGGTAAAACTTGAGTTAGTATTTAATTATAAGATTACTAAATCAATATACCATGGAGGGTAAGAGTTAAGTTCTCTCAGGGGATTTTCGAATTCATTGGTCATTCCTTTAAGCGGGGAAAGCCGCTAAGTAGAGGCGGAGATGGATCTCATCGCCCGTTCCTGAGGATAGTTAACGATCCCTAGCAGCAGGAAATACGCGGTCTTCGATAATTGAAGCATCAGGGGGTGATTAGGCTGTTGCCTCTAATTAGTCCTGAAAGTGAATATGCTTAGTTTATGCTGTTCCGTAATAACCGCAGTCTTGCATTGGCAGATTATCCATAAAAATACATCACGAAAGTCAAAACTTGCCCGCAGTGTAACTAGTCTTTGGTCCCGGTATAATAACAAACAGCTGGGGTTATTGGCACCCCGACGGTGGAGAAAATCAAGTGATTTTTGCTGAATTGAGAAATAAGAAATAACGTGGAGGCGTTCGTGATGTTTTCGCCAAGGATTTCATGGTGTTTATATAGGCTGTCTTGCAGTCCGTTTTCACTTTTTATGTTTTAGTATTGTTCATTAACCTGTCGTTACAGGTAATTAAAATTTAGTGGTTAAATAGGTCGAGTAATCGAAATTCAAAGAATGAAATAGATTCCTGGGATATTTTGTGTTTTTGCCTCCCGTAATATTTTTTTTTTAACTCACATGAGTGTACGGTAACTATATGTTATCTAATTTAACATTGCATCCCCTGTTGTAATTATTAGGTGGTATGTTGATTGATAAGTAAACAGTATCAACAATATTTTGTCAAGACCATTTTCGTTGTAAAAGGAGTTACATGGTTTTCAGAAAATCCTTATTATAATGATTAAAATTCATGGAACTAATGTCAGTGTCAGCCTCACTGGTCAGCATACACTGATTGCGCTGAAGGTTTACCTCGGTTCTTTTGTACTATGCTCATTCTAGTCTTAATCTTTCAGCATGTCTTAGGTAAATTTAAGTAAGGGAAGAGGATGCGGTTTTGGATGAGAGCACTATTAGTCCTACAGAGTGGCAAATACGCACATAACAGGATACCTTTTTTATTCTTTCATTCTTTATTTATACATTTATTTATATATTCATTCGAATATTGGTAAGCATCGAGGTAAATGAATATTGATTTTGGTTTGTTTATTATTATGCACTCGAGGAATTCTTAAAAAACAAAAAAATCAATTAGGCAAAGTTCGCAAAGCTATTACCGGATCCTTTTATGTAATTCCGAATGCAGTAATATATAAAAAAAAATTGTATCCTTATCCAGGGTTTGTTAGGTATAATAAGGAGTCGACTTGATTCTGATCGACTTTCTTGATAATAATCATATGATATAAGCGGGAGTTTCTCTTCTAATTTACAATTAATACAAAACATTTGTATTTGTTCCCATTTTGGGTCGAAAGTGTGAGAAGGTTGAAAACGCTTTGCTCTGAGAGAGAGAGAGAGAGAGAGAGAGAGAGAGAGAGAGAGAGAGAGAGAGAGAGAGTGATGGACTTGCAAATTTATGGTGTCAAGCGAGCGAGTGTTTTTTTCACGTTCATTAATTTTGTATTTTTCATTAATTTTGTTTTTTCACGTTCATTAATTTTGTATTAGCGTTTGGTTACCCAACCCATCTATGGTGCACCGTCATTAAAGAAAAAAGGAGTAATCAAATGATGCATTAGATAATGAAAGTTAGAACACGGTTAAAATTTAGTCATACAAGCTAACTGTAGGCTACTCGATAATCACTTCTTAGCTATGTAGCGCATATCATTGCTGGTGCGTCGCAAATTTTAGGTCTTCGTCCCCCAAAAGCAGCTTGACTAAAATTGATCAGTAGATGAACGTGACTTCAGTATACAAGTGAATACCACAGGAAAATGAAAGTCAGAAGTTCTGTCTGTCATTTTCCTGTGGTATTCATATATATATATATATATATATATATATATATATATATATATATATATATATATATATATATATATATATATATATATATATATATATATATATATATATATATATATATATATATATATATATATATATATATATATATATATATACTTATATATGTGTGTGTGTGTGTGTGTGTGTGTGTGTGTGTGTGTGTGTGTGTGGACGCGTATGCGTGTCTCTGTTCGTTTATTTGTTTGTTTTCGTGATTATTTTTCTTTAAAAGTTATTTTAAAGATTTGGATTTTATAAATTTGAGACTGAAGGTATTAAATTCCTTTGGAAACCATTGTTTTAAAATATATTCGTCTTTGCTTGCACCGATTAGAGTGACATTAATTATATGTGGCCATATGCAATGTAAATAATGATTCATAAACAATAATTGTATATGGCCATGTTTAATATAAATAATGATTCATAAGCAATAATTATGCAGGGCCATGTGTAATATAAATAATGACTCATATGCAAGAAGAAATGATATAGAAAGAAAATTAATGGTTACTGCAACTCGTTAAGTTCAAAACAATGATATTTAGGCCTTGACTGTTCAATATTGATTCACATTTACTACTACTACTACTACTACTACTACTACTACTATTACTACTACTACTACTACTACTACTACTACCGCTGCCAATAATACTAATAATATGGAGAAAAGTAACTACTATCACCATTTTTATTATTTATATTATTCAGTTTAGTAGTTAATGAACATAACTCAGCTAACTGTGCTTAGTATGAACAGTCATTCAGATATGTTGACCATGGCCTTTTGTTTACGCTGGCCTATTTTCGTTGTATTAGAATTTATTATCTATATTAGTTTAGTGTTCCACCACAATGCGCTAATTGTAGTCGTATGTCTTAATTAAATTGCGGGACGCGTCAGTTCTGCAATTCCAATACCTCGAAATGACGATTCCCCGGTCTGGGCTTTTAATACATTATTATTATTATTATTATTATTATTATTATTATTATTATTATTATTATTATTATTATTATTATTATTATTATTATTATTATTATTATTATTATTATATTATTATTATATATATATATATATATATATATATATATATATATATATATATATATATGTGTGTGTTTGTATGTATATATGTGTATATATATACAGTATATGTATGTATATAATGTAGTCGTCTCTAGTCTCTCTCTCTCTCTCTCTCTCTCTCTATATATATATATATATATATATATATATATATATATATATATATATATATATATATATATATATATATATATATATATATATATATATATATATATATATATATATATATATATATATATATATATATATATATATATATATATATATATATATACATACACACATATATTTTATATATAATATAATACATTTGAATGAAATGAATAAAAAGTGTACACATTTTTTCTTCCAACGGAGCTCTTGTTTCATTAATGACGGCCTCAGCAATTCGTGATTATTGTCGGAATGAAAAGAATTGACGCATTTCTTTGAAATTGGTCCCGGGGAAAAAATGAAATCTCCATCCATCGAGAATTTTCCCGTGAGTTGGGTCATGTCGAAAGGATGCAAGACTGAAAAATGTTGCGAAGTATCAGAGGAAAAAAATGGGGACGGCTCTTGAAATGGAAATGGGAATCAACATTTTTAGTAGGGTCTTAATTACCTGGATAATGAAGCGAAAAAGTTCTTAATACTTGTGCTTAATATGAAAGGAAAAAGAGGATGAATGGTTCGCGGCTCTCTTCATGACGACTGTGTCTGGCCTTTCCTTTTTCCCGTCGTCTTTTAATTTCCTCCTTTTCACTTTTCGATCGGATCTGTGAAACCTTGCTCGGTTTTAATAACTGCGGGACGGTTTTGTCTTTATGTTTTGGTGTGCCGAATACCTCTCCGCTTTTACGTATTTTTAGTTTGAATTTTAAAAAGTAAACAGAGTGCGGCAATTAGTCATATTGATAGTCTGATTCTGCGAGTAAAAACTTTTTTCCGTTCTAGAAAATCGTTTAACTGATGAGCATATTTAATTATGTATTGTAGGTAACTTCCGTTGCCTCTTTAGAGGGAGCCAAAGACTGGTAGAGTTCAGTCTTCTTTGTCTCGTGTTCCCTTTTTGCAACGATACTGGAAGTGTGCCACCCGCAGTTCCTCAAATAAGTTTGATCTCGATAACAATGAGCGCTGTGACTCCGGTATGTGATATTGAATTAATTAGTCCTGAAATAATTTTAAACTCATGAGTACTCCGTAGTGGGGTAGTGCCATCAGGGCACCTCACGTGTTGCACTGTAGGCATTACTTAAGGGTATTTGCAGCTTCCCTTCGGCGCCAAGCTACATCCTCTTTCATTCCATTTACTTTACCTCCGTTCTTATTCACTTTCATCCATCTGACTTTCCACCCTCACTAATAATTTTTTCATAGTGCAATTGCGAGGTTTTTCTCCTGTTACACCTTTCAAACCTTCTCACTGTCAGTTTCCCTTTCAGCGATGAATGACCTCCTAGGTCCCAGCGCCTGACCATTGGCCTCAGTTCTGTATTCTATTCAAAACTCATGATTCCCTCTGTGGTCCTGCTCTACTGTAAGTCATTCGTGACGCGTCGGTGGAACTTGAACTTAGTTTGATAGGGTTAATGGACTAGCATCCCTCTTGGGGTACTGATCCCTTTTGCCTGTTTCTTAAGACAAGCATGTTGATGTAGCCATTTGCCCTTATTCTAACTAATAGGAATTCTTATTGGTTTCGAATAACTAACAATGTGATTTATAATCTGTCATATATATATATATATATATATATATATATATATATATATATATATATATATATATATATATATATATATATATATATATATATATATATATATATATATATATATATATGTGTATGTATGTATATATATATATTATATATATATGATTGATTGATTGATTGATTGGTTAATTAACAGTAATTTAATCCTCATCACTTGATTTAAATTAAGCCAGCGGTGTGCTAGCACGAGCTTTGATAGCAGACCATATTGACAGTCAGTAGACTGACACTCTTTCTTAAATGGGATATGTAGGTGTGGAATGACGACGTTGGTGATCTAGTAAACGATTCGGGTGAGTTGATCTGCTGGAACACTCGCTCAAGAATGGGACTTTAGAATAAAGAATCTTCGTTATGTCACACGTTTATATTTTCTTTTAAATTACTGGAAAGGTTACCTCCTGGGCATTATAAACACTGGCTTCTAAACACCAGCAGGCTTAAAGGAATCAATTAAACCTCATTGGGAACCTCTAGGACAGCCTTCTCCGTGAATGATTGACTTGCTGAAATTGATTGCAGTGCAGTCTTTGACTTAGTTAATCACGAGCCTCAAATATGTAAACTTCTTAAATACGGTGTCGGCGCTTACATACTTATTTCCAGTGACGATTTTATAATTGCCTAGCAGCAGTGTTGTTATGTTTTTTTGTGAGTCTAGACCTATTGCCCTTTTCCATTCAGAAGTGTAGTGTCCTAGGTTTTTTATTGTCTATAATCTTTGCCAGCAGCATGAGAATGTCAAATGTTTAGTTGTATGTTCCTTCCGGTTTGCAGTGGATGTACTGCTACCCCTAATAGGGCCTGGAATTAATCAGTAAGTGGGATATTTCATTGATTTGTTAATTTTTTTATTGTATCCTCTTTTAGGACTCTTTTTACACGTGGCAATCTTCTTTTCTACATTTCATCGTGAGGCTTTTTGTATCTATTGTGCTTTTGCTCTGTTGCTGGAATAGTTGTTGTATTGTGAGTGTCATCATCCTCCTGGATACTTTTTCCTTCTTCCACAAACGTTTCAGTGACGAACTGCTGCTGTGGCTAATAGTGCCTGGACATATATTATTAGCGAGTGCTGTCTTTGCGCTGCAGTTTCTGTCGACACCAGACCCCTTTTTGTCATTTTATGCCATGCCAAAGCGCGATGTATCATTGCCTATTTTTTTTTTTTTAATTCGTTTTACGTATTTATTATTTTTCAGATTTTTTTCTTCGTTTGTTTATAATCTTAGTTAATTCCATCCATCGTCGTCTCTTCCTCCTCCTTTTCCGAATTTTCTCCATCTTGAACAACGCACTGCGCGTCTCTGGTCTCTAGAGACAAAGAGGAGAGTGGTGTTTCCTCCCTCTCAACGGCAACGCTTCATTAACGCTCTCCAGATGAGGGGAGCTTCGGTTTGACCACCACATATCTTTGAAAAGAGTTTCAAGGGTGAGGTGGAGACGTCAGTTGAATAGTGAGACATTCCAAGAATAAGAGTAGCTTGGAGAAAAAAGAGTTTTCCGTGAGGAGCTCTCATCTAATTAAAGAACGTTTCGTTTGACGGTTTCGTTATGAAATGCTTACCAGTTAACTATCTTCTGTATTTAGAGAAACTGATAATTAAGCATTTTAGATATAGTTAAACGATATAGTTAAACTTGGCCATTTTAGGTGTTATTTAGAATAATATAGATAAAGGCTTCTTGTACAGATTTACGGAAGGGAAATTAAACGTTATAAGTAAAGATTTTATGGAAGTTTTATTTAGGCCAAAATTAGTTGGAGGTTCTGTTGGAATTTAGTCGTTCATATTGGAGTCAGAACTAAGAACTTTGATGAGAACATAGTTTTTGTAGGCATGTGAGAAAGTCCAAAGTATTTGAGAAATTAATTTAACATGAAAAGCTGAACGCCTTTCAGAAGACTGTAGGACACTTGTACAGTAGGTATGGATGAAAGTTTCCTCAGGTATTTAACTGAGAATCATTTAATATTTCTCTGATAAGAGAAGACGGAAAGATTTAAGGCATATGTGCAGAAAAACAGAATTTAGTTTGAGAGTTTTAGAAGTGGCCGTTGAGATTTTCTAGATGTGCATGTTAAGTTATGAAGTTTTAGCAAGTAAATTATCAACCGTCTTTCAATGAAATTAAAAATAATAGAAGGTCATTTGATAAAGTGAGGAACTTCAGATGGTAACCAATGATGTATCACATGATTCAAAAGAAGATCTTACAACAGGAATAATTATATATATACTGTATATATATGTATATTTATATAAATACATATTTATATTGTGTGTATGTATGTCTGTTTAGCGTAATGTAAAAGCGATCTGTGAATATACGTGCCCATGATAACAGAATTAAATTAGGAAAACCATACATAAGTGGAGATACTACTACCTGAACACAGCTTTCAGGGCTATAGACATTGTAGCAGCCGATATGTGTGGTTTTGTTATTGACCCCATAAATTCACACATACACTCACACGCATGCAATGTGTGTGTGTGTGTGTGTGTGTAAAAGGAAAAAAAAAGTAATTATACCCTAGTTTAACCAGACCACTGAGTTGATTAACAGCTCTCCTAGGACCGGCCCGAAGGATTAGATTTATTTTACGTGGCTAAGAACCAATTGGTTACCTAGCAATGGGACCTACAGCTTATTGTCGAATCCGAACCACATTATAACGAGAAATGAATTTCTATCACCAGAAATAAATTTTTCTAATTCTCAATTCTTCATTGGCCGGTCGGAGAATCGAACGTAAAAGGGAAGCCCAGCAGATGATGTGAAAAATAAGAAAGTAAAGTAAAAAAAGCTGTAGACAGCATATTAAAGAAAGCTTATGTTAGAAATGATAGAAAGGTAATATGGAGGTGTGTTGAAGATGTATGGTACAGAGGGAAACTTGTTGCGAGAAATTAATTTTTTTTTAATGGAAGAGAAACTTGTGTTGGAGGTAGATAGCGTGGAAATGGTTAATTTGATGTGGCAACGGCCCTGTGACAAGGGTTGTCATGTTCCAGTGACTGTGTAACTTTATGGATAGACTGATGCCAGAAGTCAGAGAAAACACATTAGATGCAAGTGCGAAATTCTGGAATAAAATGGGTTCTGAATGGAGTGAGAAATGGCCTATGTTTACAAACGACCCAGTACTGATTGGGAATAGTGAAAAGAAACTGCTGAAAATTATTAAAGAATTTGAAAATGTTTGCAATAGGAGAAAGTTTAGAAAAAAAGTGAGCAAGAGTAAGTCTATAATAATAACTGGAAACCAGAAAGCTGTAGCAGGGAATGTTAGTATGGACTGGGAGAGAAGGGAATCAGTAGAGTCCTCTAATTAATTTAGGGTTAATTACCACTTATAGTAGGTGGTTCACAGAATAAGTGAAGCAAGAAAGGTAGCAGTTTTTGAAAGATAGAGTAAATGGGATAAAGAGTGTTGGAGGTTTTGACTCAGTAGTCCCAGCTTCACCTTAGTTACAAGACAGCTGAGACTGATCCCAGGTTTTGGGGCTCTAGGGGTTAGATGACTCTATCTCATTCTTTTTTTTTACCAACGGTCGGGAATATTACCTGAAAGTCGAATCCCGTGGGTCGCAGCCAGGATGTAAAGGTGAATAGGACTAGCACTGAAACCCAAACAGGCTTTAGAGTCCACCAGACTTTTATATGTATATATATATATATATATATATATATATATATATATATATATATATATATATATATATATATATATATATATATATATATATATATATATATATATATATATATATATATAAATGCAAATATTTGTATATGTAAGTTATTTATATATGTACATCTGTATGCGTGTTTAGAGACATATAGAGAGATTGAACGATGATTGATTTTCAAAGGAAAATGTCACGTAAAGTAAATTAGTCGTCAGATGGGGAAGATTCCAATTGCTTTTCCCAAAAACAGCAGTAGTAAACCTCTGTAGCCATTGTATGATGATCGAAGTAGTCTAGTTTCCTTAACTTCCTCCTCGGCAACCCCTGGCCCCCTCCCTTTTCCTCCCAGAGAAGGTTTCCAGGAGGCTTCCAGGCGAGTTTCCGGGACGGTCACCGGGGGTCGCGACTCGTCTCCGGTCGTTCCAGGTGCTGCCGGAAAGATCGGCCGGCGCTCTCTCTCTCTCTCTCTCTCTCTCTCTCTCTCTCTCTCTCTCTCTCTCTCTCGAGGAAACTGGAATATATTTGTGATTAGGAAATCATTCCGACTCAAGTCTTTGTATTTGGGCTCAGAATATCCATTTCATGTGGTCGAGAAAATATTATCAACCAGGATAGTTTCGCCTTTTTATAATTAGTGACTTAGTACTTACTGTAGAATGTCTGTATTAACAGTACTTTGACTTTGTATTAACTCTCAGAATATCCACAGAGTTTGTCCTAATATGAATTCATTAGGTTCTTATCTGCTTAATCTCTCTTGGAAGACGTTATTAATTAAAAATCACTATTTCCTTTTGTTTGTATCCATAGGATAGCAACGTTAATTATCTGTGTAACTAATAGATTTTGAGAAATAATTTATCATGCCTTATTATCTGTACTTTTGTTAAGAAAATTAATGTCTCTTTCTCAATTAGTGTTTGTAATACCTTGAAGTGCAAACCTTTTTGTCAGTATTAAAGCTTCGAATATTAGCTCTTTTAACTTACTTTGAATTGGAGCACATGTTATATTTACATTTTTGCTTTGTTGGCTCTTTACTAGTGCTTTGAATATCAGCTGGTGATTTTTGTTGTAATCTAAGGAATTGGTTTTTTCTCTTTTGCTGTTTGTCTGAGAAGAGAATGATGATTTTAATAAATCTTACACACATGCACACACACATATATATATATATATATATATATATATATATATATATATATATATATATATATATATATATATATATATATATATATATATATATTTATATATATATATTATTGAAACCAATACTCGGGTTTTGCAGAATCCTTGAAAGTGCGTTAAAAATAGGCGAAGTTTTAACCATCAGAATTTGATGATGGTGTAGATTGGGACGCAGATAAGGGCAATGAAATTATTTTGTTGGAAGGTTACCTAGGAAGAGGTGCCTGTCATTTTTCTATTGAAGAGGGCTCGAATTAGAAACTTTGCCGCATTACGCTCAGAGAACGTCGTAGATGAAGATTTATTTCCTAGCACATGTAAACCTTGGGTGACTTTAATCCGGTTCTGGAAATAGATTTTCATTAAGACGTTCTTTGAAATGCGGGTCATGGCCCTTTTGTCGGTCATTTGCTGATGTTGAAGGTTATCCAGATCTGGATGGAAGAAACCCTATAGCATTGCTCAGAGGTCCAGGCTCTCTCGTGGAGGAAAATTATAAGTATCCCTTTGTATACTAATATCTATTTACCTCTCATTCGGTTCACGATAGCAGCAGTTCTGTATGTACACACGGGTATGAAACTGTATCTTTTTAAAGTATATATCACTTGTGTTTTAGTTTTCTTGACCCATGAATTCTTGCTGCCACTTCTCTCGAATTCCTTCACCTTTGCTATATTATGCAGATGATGATGATGGTAGCAGTGGGGTCCACAGCCGGAGGGGGGAAATGATCGCTTTCCTGATCTTACAAAGTGATGTTTTCCATATCTCCTGCTCTTCCCTCTTTGCTTCCTCCCCTCCCCTCCCCTCCCCTCCCTTTTCCTCTACACCCTCTTACACCCCTCTTTCCTCTTTCAGCACGAGGAGTTCGTATTCCCATCAAGGGTGGTTGATTCCGAAAAGAAATCCAGAAACATTTGGTTTTCTTAGGGAGACTTCCGGTCCCCTACACGGTTGCGCAGATGGCGGGGGAAGATGGACAGTAACGCATGTGATGTTATTTTGTTATGAATTTGATTGTCGTATTTGTTTCTGATCAGAGAATTTTTAATGGACTATAGTATACATTGGGCTTGTGTGTATGTGTATGTGTGTTTGTAAAGTGTCTTTCCATTATTTCCTTTATATTCTTAACAGATCTGCAAAGAAAAGAAAGTAATTAATTAGAATTAGTATTTAATATGATATTTATATGCAAGGTCTTTTGATTTCAGTTTTATTAGGGAAGACGAGATAGTAACTTGACAATATTTATTTTTCAAATAAAAAATTTTGTGATGCGTTAAAAAAGTTATAAGTTGAACCCATAGGTTTCTTAGTTGTTGATCAAACAACAATTGTCACGACTTGATCATTTTGAAAACTGGAAGAGTGTGAGAAGTTTGGGCGATAAAACTGTTCAAGAATTAGATAAAAAAAAAAAAAACGGAGCTGGCATTGAGCCTAGAAATTTTAGTCGTAGCGTTGCTGAAAGAGCGTCTCCGACAGTTGTGTGTGTGTGTGCGTGCGTGCGTGCGTGCGTTTGTGTGCGCGCATGCGAGCGAGCAATCAAGCAAGCGAACGAGCTAGCAAGCCAGCAAATGAGAGAGAGAGAGAGAGAGAGAGAGAGAGAGAGAGAGAGAGAGAGAGAGAGAATCATGGAAAAATTTGGGAAAGGACATTTTGCACCCGAACACATCAATCTTGCTTATCGCATTAGTAGATGTGGTCCCATCAATCAATCAGCTTTTTATTTATTAGTGACGGGATAGAAGCCAGGACAAGAAATAAGATGCAAATTAGGGAAAGCATGAAAAGTTGTAATAGGAGAATGTAGAGTTCATTGGGATGAAGGTCGGAAGGAAAAATTAAAAGGGGAGAAGTTGAATGCAAACTATACTGATAGTAGTTAAAAAAAAACAGCCAGGCCATCGGTAAACAAGTAAAAAATGCACCGACGTTTCTTCAGCGGATCGAGTTTCTGTACAGCATATAATGCCTTATGAGCCGCGGCCCATGAAACTCAGCCACGGCCCGGTGGTGGCCTGTCCTATAGCGTTGCCAGATGACCGATCGTGGCTAACTTTAACCTTAAATAAAATAAAAACTGCTGAGGCTAGCGGGCTGCAATTTGGTACGTTTGATGATTGGAGGGTGGATGATCAACATATCACTTTGCAGCCCTCTAGCCTCGGTAGTCTTTAAGATCTGAGGGCGGACAGAAAAAGTGCGGACGGACAGACAAAGTCACCTCAATAGTTTTCGTTTACAGAAAATTAAAACGGAGAGGAATTGAAAAGACGAGAGAAGAATTTATGACTGAAAAGAAGAAAATATAAAGCGGAAACTGAAAGAGAAAAGTGGCGAAATGATAAGTTGAATAACTGTAGACGAAAGCGCGAAAACAAATTGAGCGGAAAAGGTTAAGTAGAGAAAGGAAGAAACGTTAAAGTAAGAGCTGAGGAAGAAAAGAAGAGCTGCTTTTGAGTTATATAAATGTTACTTTCGGAAAGTAATGATCCATAGCAATGAATGGCATAGATATTGGGTGGTCCTTTTCATTGGCTGGGAAGCAGAAGAACGGGATGTATGAAGAGAGAGAGAGAGAGAGAGAGAGAGAGAGAGAGAGAGAGAGAGAGAGAGAGAGAGAGAGACAGAGACAGAGAGAGAGAGAGAGACTTAGGTTTCACAGATTGCTTTAAAAACAGTGCTTATTCATAGAAAGGTATTGTGTATTTTGCGTTTATTTATTGGCAAATGTATGCCAAATTTATGCGATCAGGAAGAATAAGTGTTGCTTGAAGTTGGTAGTTTTGCAGGAGAGGAAGCTTTACAAGTAATTATGATGTTATTAGAAGCCACTGTGGCTTAGAGTAATGACTGACGCATCATTAACCTGAGCCAAAGTGACCCATCTAGTGTTATTGAATAAATTAATTTTCATTGAATCTCATTTATAATTTTCATTGAATCTTATTTACCCTTTTGTACTGTTGAATTTCGTAGGACCAACAATTCCTTCGAAAGAAGTTTCATTGGTCTCTGACGTCAGATTACGAACGGCGCCGTACCCTCTCTCGCGTCAGTTTATAAGAAAACAAAAAACAGCTACAAGAAGGGTTATCCCTGTTGGAGGCTTTCTGGGCATTGCATCAGCAGGAATGGATCATTATTCTCACAGTTTTCCTGTTTTACAATATGCGGTCCGTGTCTTAGACCATCATTAAACCCCGAAAGTTCTTGCTGGTCTAAGATATGAACCGCTTATTGTAAAACAGGAAAACTGTCGTTGTTGTTCTGCACTTGGCCCTAGAATCCATAATTATCAAGAAGACTGTACCGTCGTTAAATACTCAATCGTCCTCAGTGAAATTGTTTATAGCCCAGTTTGGACAACTGGTTTTCCTCACTCTGTTTTTACTTATTCATGTTAGTCTCGTTCTTTCTTTCATATAGGTAGGTTGTTTTAAGATTTTAGTGAACTCCTTTTACTTATTATTGACTTGTCTTGGAATGAGGTGTTTTGTTTTTTAAATATTTTTACTGCATAAAGAGCTGTTGCCATTGCATTAATTTGTTATTGATGTTCGCAAATTATATTATATTTTATAGCCTTGAAAATGCGAGTTGGAATTCGTCGCGAAACGTCGGCATTGAAAATAAACTATAGATGTTGAGGATGCCTTTCCCTACTGCTTCCTTCGTGATATATATATATATATATATATATATATATATATATATATATATATATATATATATATATATATCATTGATTACAGGTGAAAAATAAGAAACAGGGTGTAGGTCTGACCGGTTTCGACTTTATTTCAAGCCATTGACGAAGGACTGATACAGAGTGTGAAGTCACAAATATATATACTACAAGAACAGTGTATGGAAGACATACACAGCCGTTTTTGGCTCCTTATCCCCCTCAGGCCGGTGTCGAGGTAGGAGTGGCCTTTAAAACTCATTTGGCTAAAAATCACAATAGACTCTCAGGGGACATTGTGATAAACAGACCATACCCCACCTCAGATCCACACCTGACAGGTGTCATGGAGGGAGTTTGGAAACTCATTAACATTACTACCCTCGTACTGTGTTTACAAATATGATAATCCTATTTTCATACATCTCTGCCTACCTTTAAAGTTTAAACAATTTACAAATTTCTTTTGATATTAAAGGATCAAGTTTATACATCCCATGACTGATATTCATATTATAGTTGTAACTTTCTTTTTATGAAGCTAGATTCAATGATGTTTCCTTTCAGTTCATTATTAGAATATACAATCCTTTTTGCCCCTTCAGTTGATAGCATGATTGTTCTCACTAACATGTACAAATATACCACTGTTCCCTTGTGCATATCTCACATTTCTTATGTTGTTCAATTCTTTTTCAGTGCTTTCCAGGTTTTGGCCAATATAAAAGTTGTCACAAGACTTACACGGAATTTTATATGCAACACCCTTTAATATTGTCTGGGGAGTTCTTGATAAGTACATTTTTTCATTGTTGTATTGTTCTTAAATGCGACATTAACACCAAAATTCTTAAGAAGATGAGGATATCTTTCATACTATTATTATAAAGGCAGAACAAGCAAATTTTTTGTGTTGTAAGGTTCTTTCTGGTTTTGATACATAGTCTTTTGCCGCTTCAAATGCACTGTTTAATACACTATCAGGATATTTCAATTTTTGCCTGCATTCCTAATCTTATCTATTTCATCATCAATATATTCAGGGCTACATACCGTAATGCTCTTAAAAACATAGATGAAAACACTGACTTTTTAACCTTATTGCTTTGTCAGAATAGAAATGCACATAGGAAAGAAATATTAGTGGGTTTTCTATACACACTATATTTAAACCCACTACTATTTCTTCGTATGAGGACATCCAGAAACAGTAAGCACCCATCATTTCCATTTCCATCGTGAATTTAATTGATGGTACTAATTGATTTAACTTAACAAAAAGTTTTTAGCATCTTGGTTCCCTGGCCATACACAATATATGTCGTCAACATACTAAACCATTTTACATTAGTTGTAGGATTATGTTGTTTAATATCTTCTTATATATGGAATTTTATGAAAAGAAGATATTAAACAACATAATCCCACGTAATGTAAAATGGTTTAGGTATGTTGACGACATAATTTGTGTATGGCCAGGGAACCAAGATGTAAAAAACTTTTTTAAGTTAAATCAATTAGTACCTTCAATTAAATTCACGATGGAAATGGAAAATGATGGGTGCTACTGTTTCTGGATGTCCTCATACGAAGAAATAGTAGTGGGTTTAAATATAGTGTGTATGGAAACCCACTAATATTTCTTCCTATGCATTTCTATTCTGGACAAAGCAATAAGGTTAAAAAGTCAGTGTTTTCTATCTATGTTTTTAAGAGCATTATGGGTATGTAGCCCTGAATATATTGATGATGAAATAGATAAGATTAGGAATGCAGGCAAAAATTGAAATATCCTGATAGTGTATTAAACAGTGCATTTGAAGTGGCAAAAAGACTATGTATCAAAACCAGAAAGAACCTTACAAACAAAAAATTTGCTTGTTCTGCCTTTATAATAATAGTATGAAAGATATCCTCATCTTCTTAAGAATTTTGGTGTTAATGTCGCATTTAAGAACAATACAACAATGAAAATGTACTTATCAAGAACTCCTCAGACAATATTAAAGGGTGTGTATATAAAATTCGTGTAAGTCTTGTGACAACTTTTATATTGGCCAAACTGGGAAAGCACTGAAAAAGAATTGAACAACATAAGAAATGTGTGAGATATGCACAAGGGAACAGTGGTATATTTGTACATGTTAGTGAGAACAATCATGCTATCAACTGAAGGGGCAAAAGGATTGTATATTCTAATAATGCACTGGAAAGGAACATCATTGAATCTAGCTTCATAAAAGAAAGTTACAACCATAATATGAATATCAGTCAAGGGATGTATAAACTTGATCCTTTAATATCAAAAAAGAAATTTGTAAATTGTTTAAACTTTAAGGTAGGCAGTAGAGATGTATGAAAATAGGATTATCATATTTGTAAACACAGTACGAGGGTAGTAATGTTAATGAGTTTCCAAACCTGGCTCCATGACACCTGTCAGGTGTGGATCTGAGGTGGGTATGGTCTGTTTATCAGCAATGTCCCTGAGAGTCTATTGTGATTTTTAGCCAAATGAGTTTTAAAGGCCACTCCTACCGACACCGGCCTGAGTGGGGGATATGGAGCCTCTAACGGTTGTGTATGTTCGTCAGTACTGTTCTTAGTACATATGTTTGTGACTTTCACACTCTGTATCAGTCCTTCGTCAATGGCTTGAAATAAAGTCGAAACCGGTCAGACCTACACCCTGTTTCTTATTTTTCACCTGTGGTAATGTGTGATAAATGAATCACGTACAAAAGTGATAATAATCATATATATATATATATATATATATATATATATATATATATATATATATATATATATATATATATATATATATATATATATATATGTTTATGGTATGTGCGGCTGAAACGAACTTTGTAAGAAGTTTCTTGCGTATCAATTGCTCCTTTCCTGAGTTTTAATATTTCTTTTACCTCTTCTGTTTAGTCCTTCATCCTTGAAGATTTGAAGATATAACCAGTCCTAAAAACTTACAGTGGTAGGAGAATTTTCCTCCTGAATTAGTTGTGTTTTCAACCTGAGTCGCATTATAAATCGTTATTAATTTGGTTACGTACTTAATATAACATTAACATAACTATAGTTAGACACATCGACCTTCTATCACCCCTCTAATGATGAAGTCTTATTGGAAATCATTTATCCAATTTTATATTAGCATATTTTCTCAAGTACCCGTTTTTATACATATCCTTTCCTCATCATCTATTTTTTCCGATGTAGAAGCAAGCTCTTTAGCCAGAAATACTGCGTGAGGCCAGACATCCCGATATTAGTTAAGGTAATAAGGCAGTAATTATCTGTACGCCATATTCAGGGTATAGAATTTTTGAATGCTAGATGAATAATAAAATCCGAACTTTTGAGAAACAGATATGGCAGAGCTTGTTCTCCTTCTCTCAGATTAAAGTTGGCTATTATGCCAGCACGGGCCCTTGCTTTATTGCCACCTCTAAGGGTGGTGAGGTGTGGGAGGAATTAGGTGGCCTGGGTCGGACCTCCCGACTTTGAACAGCCAACAGGGACATGGCAGCGCTAATGCCCTGTGACCATTCTAACTTTGCAATCGGTTTTATTTCACTGAGAGATTGATATTTAAAAATTTATTTTTCGCAAGTAGTGAGTTTTTCCTCTATCTACATTGAAATGTATCACCACTTTCTTGATGTTGTTGTTATTATCATTATTATTATTATTATTATTATTATTATTATTATTATTATTATTATTATTATTATTGCAGATGTTCTTGATATTGTTGCGTGAAAACTTTTATGATTAAAAAATATTGAAAGCCAGATGGGACATGAGAAGGAAAACCCTTTGGAATCTTTTCCCAAATTCCGAGTGTAGTCAGTCCCTTTGATGCGTCTTGTCAGTCATTGTAAAGTCAAGTGGATGTCGCAGGGCATTGCGGGGCATGCCGAGCAGTCCCTTGATCTTTTTCCAACGGCCCTTTGTATTTCCTACTCTACTCCTTTCTGACTTCTTCTGGTCTCCGTTCCGGTGGGCGTTTTAGAACACAATAGGGCAGATGTGGCCGGGTCAGTATTGTGTACTCTTCCTTTGTGTGTTTGCGTTTCCTTAGATTGTTTGTTTTTGGACGATTGTCACTCCTTTGTGAGGCGCGCCGTTCCGCGAATTCTCCTCAGTCTTTGTGGAAATTTCTGTTGATTCATCGCTTCTTTTCTCTTTACTGGGACTGAGTGGTGATCCAGTGGTCTCGTCCTGCGGGATCTTGCCATCGCTTGAAGGGGAACTGACGGGGAGGGACAGGGAAGGGGAACAGGAAAGGTATTTACGGATTTTTTCCTCTTAAGGAAGGCGCTGGTCTCGGTAATGTGCCGCATTCCACAGGTACCAGGAGAAAAAGATTCATAATCCCCAGCTTTTTCACTCTTCAAAAACCTTCACATTCACAGAAATTTCGCGTGATTCACTTCCAGCTGTGATATTCCGTCAGTTGTGCTTTTGTTTTTAAAATTTTTTTTTTACAATTTTTTTTTCTTTTGCACACAAACGGACAGGCTGGTAACAAGAGGCCCTTGGACATTCTGCCTTTTATTCACCGTTTACATCAAGGCTGGAGGTCTTGGCATCTATAGATCTAATGTAAACAAACTGTTACAACCAGTGTTGCTGGCGGACAATGGAGGGCAATGATTTGAGAATGGTCAGTGTTTCCCTTTCTCTCGGAAGGCCGAGATTAAGGTTTTATCTTTTCACACTCTCCGTACTTTTTATTCGTTCGAAATGGAATTATCAGTCTTATGTAGGGAACGGTTTCTTGTGTTTTACACTTATGTGTAAACGTGTTTGGGAATTTTGTCAGAGGTTCGATCGTTTGAAGGAATTTGTTGATACCGCAGAATATTTGTTCATTCATTTTTATTAGTGTAACAAGATAAGTAAGAATTCAGTCAGATTCGTTTAATTTTTAGGAGTTCTACTATGAGAAAAATTTTGGATTTACAGTGAAGGTTATCAACAAGAAAGGAAGTATGAATGCCTCGTTTAGCAACTCCTAGTGTCCCACTGTATTTTGTCCATTTATTTATCGTTATAGCATTATTTTTATACTATAGCTTCCGTTCATTAACCGTTAAATAATGTAATCGAAGAAGAAGAGTCAACTCCCAAGCATTAAAGAAAAGGAGAATTGGTTGAGAGAGAGAGAGAGAGAGAGAGAGAGAGAGAGAGAGAGAGAGAGAGAGAGAGAGAGAGAGAGATGTAGTCCTTTAGTCAACAAACGAAACAAAGGGAGAAAAATTCTTTGGGATTGTCTGCTCGCGATTGCGTCAGCAATAGTGTTTGTCTCTTTGTTTGAGTTTTGTCTTACTTAATTTAATTTGATTTCTTTCATATACTGTAATTTGTCAAAATCTTTGATTCACAAACATTCGCTCATTTAATTATTATAGTTTTTGCTATGATAAGAATAGTGGAAAAGGATAAATTTTCCATTTACAATTGTTTATTTCAGTAGTTTCTGTACTAAAGTAACAAATGCAAGTTAATTTTGTTTTTGAAGGAGAGAGGGAGAGGCAGGTAGGCCACTGATATATAGACAGGCATACAGCAAGTCGGAGACAGAAAATATTTGCATTTTATGACTGATATCACTGCTTCGTGAAAATGTCCCAAATATTTTCTATAGTTTATATTTAGTTTCAGCGTCAAACTTTTCAAGCTAGCTGGCCTATTTTGAAGAAATCTATATTCGCAACAAAACTATCTACGGTAATCCATTACTTGTAAATCAGTATCAAGCTTTTATTTGTATAATGACAATATTCATTTTGTAAAAGGCAGAATTATTTCCTCTCAGTCACTCCAAGTAAGCATTTTCTTTTTGGTATTTTTGATCAATCCAGTATATTTTGTTCCCTTTAGAATATTCATTTTCCATTTCCTCACGTTACTGCAATCGATAATTACAATTTTTCATTAATTTCGTTAGTTGTCGCGCCAGTCAAGTCTCACTGGTCAGCCAGTATTTTTTGCTTCCATCGGTCCTGGAAAAGAAGTCAATATCCCAATACACATTTTGTCATTATCCATTTAATCAAATATAATCTTTCTTTTTTCCGTTTATTTCTTTTATTTTAGGTATATTGATTTAGGATTACTTTTGTAAAGTTTAAAGTGCTCATTCATCAATTTTGTTCCATTTTTTTCCACTAATTTATATATTTCCATAGTTTTCATTTTCATTTGCAAATTTTTCAATCTTCTTCCTACTTCCTAATTCTCATACCCCTGTCATTTATTCTTTTCTTTAACGTCGTTTCATTTCTTCGTTGAATTCCACTTTTTTTTTTATTTTTGATGTTTTTCTTAGTCATTTGTATTATGCATTTTTCCATTCTTCTTTACACTTCTTATTTTCCTGTCTGTTATGCTCTGTTCATTTTTCTTCCTCCTCTGTTACCCTCTTCCGACCCCTCAAGAAAGGATGGTCGTGCCTTGACATCAGCATGACTGGGCACCTCCGAACTCAATTAATTGACAGGTAGGTCAGAAATCACTTTGACCCTTTCATGTCGGAGAAGCCCAAACATTTACTTCTCACCTGCATTCGTACTACCACCTTCCCTTTCCTCCCCGTCTTTGGTCTTTTCTTTCTGCAGGTGCAAGGTATATATATATATATATATATATATATATATATATATATATATATATATATATATATATATATATATATATATATATATATATATATATATATATATATAATATATACAAAATCCATATAAGGAAAGACAAAACGATGGAGTGCGATGGAGTGCTTTCGAGGTGTAGTCCTTTACTTAGCCGACTATAAGTTGAAAGGCCTTGCAGCACTCCATTGTTTCTCTTCCCTTCGTGGATTTTGTCTTTATATGTTCATCACGTCCCATATTTTCTTGATTCAGTTATACACACACACACATATATATATGTATGTGTGTATATATATATATATATATATATATATATATATATATATATATATATATATATATATACATATATAGGGGTATGCTTACATACAGTACATTATAAATTCCTGCAGTTCAGCGGTTATAGCAATTAATTCAAATAGAGAGAAAAGCTGGGTTCGACCCACATTCGAGACAGACTGGAATTGGCCTCAGTCTTTAAATTTAAAACCAACGGTGCCACTAATGACCTAAACATCGCACAAGGCACCTGGCAGTTGAGCAAACGATGTGGGCTGTTGAAGAAGACAAAGGAAATGAACCTCATCCACAAATGCTTCCTGAAAACTGGAAGGGAATGTTATCTGTGCTGCCTGTGCTAAGTAACATGTTTCTGTGGTTGTTTTCACCCACTTACATAGTCACCATATTCTGGATGTTGGAGTGCTTGCGTGTACCTTTTACGAAAGAATAGAATGCCGACATAATTTCAGTTAGTTGTGCTAACCGGGGATGTCAATGTTTTTCTTCTCCGTTTACCGCCCCACTTTGCAATTCCAGGTTTACTGGATTATCCTCTTTAATCATCCTTCAGCTGTTGGTGCTGATCTTACTTGATGTATGTATGTATATATATTTGTGAATAGCATTTTTTACAGAATTAAGCGGATATTAATGACGGAAAACAAACCCTGTTTAATGCTCTGGAGCAAGATTTAGTGCTGATCTAGAAAGTGCAAATTAGTTTTGATAGATAGTACTTTTTAAAAAAAAGAGAACTGATTTGTATCGCTTATCATTCGTACATGGTGCATTGGAATCGGTTGGATAAGTTCATTTGACATAATTGGCTTAAAGTTATGCCCCTTTATCACCTTTTGGCAGTCTTAAGTAGCTGCCAAAAAGTATGCTATTCGTCATATAAATATCTTCATTTGGAACCCTTGCTGAAAAGCATAATCTTTAAACATCCTAAATGCAAAAATCGGCCATCATTGCTAGTTAACTCCATAGTATACAAAAACTGAGAATATACTCGCCCAGTTTTGAATATAGGTGCCCGGTGTATTTTCACAGAGAAGTGAAACTTTAGTCGTTCATATCTCTAACTTGGAATGTAATTATGCAGTTCATGCTTTTGTTATTGTTTTATTTTATTTTTTAAGTCAAACATAAATTGAAAAAAATTATGTAATTATTATTATTTAATATATTTAACAATGACGTTAAAATGTAATAAATTATTTTGGTTTAATTTTTCGGAAGGTGGAGGTTAATGTTAAAGGTCAGTTATTACTAAAAATCTGCTCCCTAGTGACACCGTAACTCAGAGTAACAGGAATGGTTTTGTTTCCATATTTGATTATGGAGGTTTCGAAATATGCTCTGCCTTGCTATTTGTAAACCAACTGTTTTTGTAGTTTTTTTCTACAATTGTGGTTTTTAAACATGTCTTTTACTATAGTATAACCGAGTACTGCTTCGGCAGCTAAACATGAGAAATCCACAGACCTTCAGACGCTGAAAAACGTCCAACTTTCGAATGAGTTTGTGGCATTTTTCTTCTGCATTTTGCAGTTCCCTTCCTCCCTTCCCTTTATTTTTCCCTTCTCTTACTTATCCCCGTGCCACCACCCCACCACCACCACCAGGTCACCAACTTACCACATACATAACCTCATAAGAGAAAAAATGTGTGATTTGTTTTAAATAACGAGAGAGTTGAATTCTAAGCATTTCTTCTAAACAAAGATTATGGGAGCTTGGGGGGAGAATCCTCCCTTCTCCTTCCCCTCCCTAGGTGTTTGTGTGTTGGGGTGGGGGCATTGGAAGGGGTCAAAATTCACTAATGTCTTGATTCCCAATGAGACCCGTGATGCTTCAAAGTTTTGGGGCAAGTTTCTTTCTTTTCTTTCTATTTTTCTTTTGTGGTTGAAGGGCTGATGAAGACGTAGGATAAAAGGAAAGTGAATAAGCAGTATCTAAAGAGAGATGTGTAGAGGGGAGGAGGGCGACGAAACTTTCTTGGAAAGTCTGAGGTTTGAGTCGACTTGTATATATCTTCAGTGACGGTTGCGTATATATATATATATATACATATATATATATATATAATGTTAAATGTATACATCCATTTGGATACATGTCTGTTAATTTATGTCGTTTGCCTGTTATTGTTAATTCCTGTTCAGTGTTTTTAACATATTTACAAAATATATTATGTGATATGTGTGTTTGTTTACTTTTCACTTTCATCATAAGGCTTTTTCTCTGGGTCTCAGCTGGTGTTCTGAGATGAAATTGCTGACGTCAGTGCTAGCCTTTCTGAGTTTTGACTCGAACCAGCTGGTATGTTCTACCGCTTAGCTATATGACCCTACACCATTCACAGCTGAGTTAAGTGACGGGTCAAGCCAGAATCGAACCACGGACCTTGTGAATGCGAGTTAAATGTCAATTTACCTGCTTATGAATGTACGCTTGTATATACGACCCTCTCGTCAATTTACCACATGAATGTACGCACGCACGGTCTTCGTCAATTTACCTGTTGGTAAATGTAGAGTCTTCGTCAATTTACCCAGTCTCTCTGTTTACCTGTTGGCATGAATGTACGCTTGTATATACGCTATTCGCGGTCTTCGTCAGGATAGCTTTCTTCGAAGGACATAATTTATCGGATTATAGGGATCATCAACATCTTATCTTTAAGTTATATTGAGCGGAAGTGATTGCAGAATCTGTGTCACTATTTTTGTCCCCTGAATTTTATCAGGTGTCACACTGATAAGCTTCGATCCTGATAAAGACCGTGTTAACAAGGGTCATAAATCATGGGATGTGCCCCCGTTACAGTTTCTTTTATTTATTAATTTATTTATTAACTTATTTTTTGTCTTGTTAAATACACATACACACACACATATATATGTGTGTGTGTGGGTATATATATTATATATATACACACATACATACATACATACAACAACACCTTTCTTCATTTTTAAGTTTTCCTTTCTTGATGCATGGGGCATTTTTTTCTGAGGAAGTTTGCAGTACAGGCCTTCATCCTTTTAGCCGGTTTATAAGAATGTAAATTTATATAACAAAGAACAGCAATACTATAATAACATTAATGACAACGGACACGAATTTTGCTGTGAGTTCTTACAAAACGATAGATTTTCGTTTTCTCTTGTTTTCTGTATTTAAACCCAAGCTGTTCTTCCATAATGCACTCTCAGTGGGGTCCCTCTTGGGAATTATAATCGAGGAATAAATTGTAGGACACCCAATATTATACCTTCAGTCATATGAAGCTTCTGGGTTTTGGACGCTTGAACTCATTATCAGCTTCAGATAGTATATTTTTTTCAGTCAGTGGAAATAATCATAAATAAATAAAAATGCAAAATAGTAAAAAATAGAATTCTAACAAGTACCATACCGTAATGACAATTGACGCAGCTTCTAGCAGGGAAGGTTAGCTAATCAGTGTTATTATAATATATAATAATATTGTTATATTCAATTGGGAATTACTAATCTGAAAAGATGTAAACAAACCCAAAGAAGTTGAAGTTCCATTTTCCATCACCATAGCAGCACAGAGTTGAAGGCTGGAAGTAGAGTACCTTATACAAGAGACAAGAATCGTACAAGTTAGCCAAAATTTAATTTTCTCATTTTGACAGACATAGGTTTATTTTGTTTATATATATACATTATATGAATATATATGTATATACATATGTATAATACACATATGTATATATATGTATATTATATATATACAATGTATGCTTTGTTATATGTGGATACTACTATGATTTATAACATATGTTTTTCTTTCACATCGTAACTATTTCGTTTTTTTATGATCGAAATTTGTCTTGTCATGTCTGGGGATGTTGTCAAACTACGTATGTTCCATGCACAGAAATGTTTCATTTTTTCCTTATCAAAAGTAATCATTCTGTTCACGTTCAGCAAGTACTAATGTTATCATCTTGACGTATCTGTGCAACACTTTTCCTCTTTTCCTGCACTCATCTTAAAAAGAGTGGCTTAGGAATCTTATGCATAATCTTCAAATTTAGATTAATTCTGTTCAGTTGAAGGCCACCCCACTTTATCATTCATAAACCTTTTACTAGGTAAGTAGAACTTTTATGAAGCAAACTGCTCATTTTCTTTTTTTTTTTTATTTGCCACGTATTTTTAAACATTTGAACTTGAGAGTTTGTCTTACGAAGTTTTGTTGTTTTACAATAAATCACTTACACACTGTCCGTAGAGTAATCGAGACATGAGGGGGAAGATTCATAGCACTGAAAGAAATGTTTTTACAAGTCATGTTACAGTTTGCCCTTTTGCGTGAAGCATTTAATTTGTTAGTTAAGAATAAGCGTTCGTTTGTTGAGCCGGCGTTTGAGTGTGAAACATACTGTGTGTTTATTTGTATACCTAATATTTGGTACTTTTGGCAAAGAAAGGGGATAAACGGTGTGTGATGTAACGTGCAAAGTGAGTGTTGATTATCGTCTTAACGTTCATTCCAATATTTATATCATTATTATTCATGGAATTCGTGATTGTAATAAAGGTAAGAAATAAATACTACAACTATTCATACTTCTCGACATACTGAACAGGCCACAACTTGTTAAAGCAGTAAGCGTCAGTTCGCATCCCATCTATTTTGGAAAAAGGAAAAAAGAAGAAAATCGACAAACCTCACCACAAGTCAGAGTCCCCCGGCAGTTTAGTACACTTTGGATGAGAGGTCCTCGCACCCTCCCTCCCTCCAGCGCACGGTCTCCCACGGGGATGGCCTCTATTATAAAAATGTAAACTAGAGTAATGAGAAAAAATTAAATCATTTGCTAAGGGCGGCCTCGCATTTTACGGCAAGTTACTCTCCGAGTGGGGTCCCGAAAAATAGCGGTTGCCATATAGTGCACTTTTCATATCATTTAGAGCAGCTTTCGACAGCTTTTCATTTTTTTTTTTCGGTTAACGACCCATTTCGAGATGCGATGTTAATGACAAAAAGTGTGTTATATTTCTATGTCGTTTGCTTGCTTCTCGTGAAAAGATGGGAATAATCGTGTTTGGTGAGCGCCACTTATCAAGAATCCGTCATTAAGCTTCAGATTTTAAGAACAGTTTAAGGGCAAGCCCACCGGACCCTTGAATATGCATCTCTCTCTCTCTCTCTCTCTCTCTCTCTCTCTCTCTCTCTCTCTCTCTCTCTCTCTCTTATTCGGAAATCAAATTTTATAATCTAATTTACTGACTCTTCAAATTGGTAATGTCCCTCCTTACTCTATGGAAATTATGTTTTATAATTTTCAAATTGGTAAATGTCTCTCTCTTACCCTATGGAAATTATGTTTTATAATTAGCTTATTTATATGTGTCCCACAATGGTAGAGCGTAATTATTAGTCTTACCTGATTGGATCACTCTTTTCAAAATGTATTACTTAAATTGAGATGGCAGTTTCTGAGAAGATAGCTTCTGTGAATTAATAAGACAGAAAGCGTGAAGACAGTTTGTTGCCAACAGGTCAGCGGTTGTCTGTCTAGAAACATGGGTAAATCTTTACTCCGGTGAGTGGCCTGTGACTAGTCTGTTATTATTATTATATTATCTTCATCGTATATGTATATATATATATATATATATATATATATATATATATATATATATATATATATATATATATATATATATATGCGTGAATGTGTGTGTCTGTGTGTAGATATTCATATTCTTTGTAATGAATTACTATATCCATGCATGCAGACACACATGCATGCGCATTGATATTTATGCAAATGTGTGTGTAAGTAGCTTATTTTCAGGTGCATGCACATGCATGCATTCACGCATGACATAGTTAAAAATTAGCTGTCTGGATAAGTTTGAATGTTGGCGTTACTCTGCTCAGGAGAGTGTGACTATCAAGTAGTTGAAAACTAATTTGATCCAAGAATGAGGATAGTGAAACAGAGCGAGAGTCTCACATGGAGAAAATAATAAATAGTGCAAATTGATATCGATATATATAGCAGCCAGGCAGATAACTCGCTTAATTTATCCACCTTTTAGTTCTGCCCCATTACCGATACTTGAATCCTCCCTTCCCCTCTTCGGCAGACCTACCCTTCCCCCCTCCCTCCGCCCTACCTCACACCCGTAGGCCTTCCTTTCAGCCACCCCCCCCCCCTCTCCTCGCCTCATGTTTCTCTTTTCATCCACACCACTACAGTGGAAAGGTAGGAGCTTGGAGGGTGATCGGGGAGAACAAGGGGAATCAGGAGTAGGGGAAGGGGAAGGGGAAGAAGGGGGTCTTTCGAGCTGATTTGCATATTGTGCTAATTCTGTCCCGAGGGGAGATTCCTAGCTCAACTGGTACACTTACACTGTTGAAATATATATTTATCATTTTGCCCAGCATCACGCTCTTTGGCGTATGAATATTCAACTTGACGTTATTTCGATACACTGCGAAGTTCCTGAATAAAATGATGGCATGCCAAGCTTTAGAGAGAGAGAGAGAGAGAGAGAGAGAGAGAGAGAGAGAGAGAGAGAGAGAGATGTGGGTGGGAAAGAGAGAGAGAGAGAGAGAGAGGAGAGAGAGAGAAGAGGGGACAGAGAAAGGGGGGCTTAGAAAGAGTTGATATAACGAAAGAGGATTTATCGATCCGCTACGAAATTTTTCTTGTCATTTACGCTCTTGATGTCATCTTTATACATTGTTGTTGTTTATTTTGTAGTAAATTTCATTATCGTGAAGTAAATGGAGACATTTCGTCAAATATCTCAGGTATCGCAGTTGCACATGCGAAATCAGTGAAAACGAATCAGTTATATCAGAAAGGAATAGTGTCTGTATTTTTATACATTCATACCTATATATACATACATACATACACACACACACACACACACACACACACACATATATATATATATATATATATATATATATATATATATATATATATATATATATGCAGTATATGCAGTATATGTGTATGTATACATACATACATACAAAAAGTCTAAATAAAATGTGGGCTGGTACAGTGGGGAATATCAATACTTTCGTGGCAATGAAAAATGAAATTGCTCTTCATGAAGTTGTTGGGAGACATGTCGCATAACACTGTGTTAAAGTCTTCTTTGCAATAAT
>NC_089799.1:32452113-32517113 GCF_040412425.1 Macrobrachium rosenbergii | reverse complement strand
TGAAAAAAGAGGGAGGGAGGAAAAAATAGCTAGTCATATAAGCATCTAAGCCAAGGATACGTAATAGGCGAAGAAGTAAACTCTTGCCACTGAAAAAGAAAAAAAAAAAAAAAAAGACTCCTGGCGTCATCTTAGAATTATTAAATCGAGGATTTTGGCACTTAAAGATAGACCCCTGAACAGCCAGCACTCCTGTTTCCCGGCTTCGTATCCTGCTAAGTTTCGGAGATTTTCGGGTTGAATTTGGTCGAATCTCACAATGCTTTAGCTCTTGAAACTGACTCATTTAACCGAGGCCTTTGGTTACCTCGTTACCCCGTGGTGTCGCTTCGTGTTCTTGTATACACGTCAGTCAACACGGTATTAATATGACGTCACTGATGCATAAATATTTAAATTCCTTCTTATATACCCTCAGACACCACGGTTTTTGGGACATCGAGATTCTGGCGGTGGTTTATTCTGCTGCAATTAAGGGTATTATGCTCATGTTGGCCATCGTTGTTTCTTCTGATAACAGCTGACTTATCATTAGATACTCGTATTTACAATGAGCGTTCCCGCCCCTCCTCCCCCCTTTTCTCTCCTTCCTTCTCTTATTCCTTTTCATCTGGCCTCCTTAGCTTCGTCCTACCGTTTTCTTCTTTCCTTTCCTCCGCATTCTCCATTTCTTCCTCATCTGCTGATTCCTTCCCCTGCTCTTCGTTTTCTTCCCTCTAATCCTCCTCGTCTCTTCCTTTCACTCTTCCCTTAGTCGGTTGAACTCTGTTCTATATCTTGAATCTTATAATCAATCAAGAGTTTTGAAAGGAAGTAGGCAATCTTGACATTCTTCCTATTGATAACATGCGATGCCATTCCTCCGATCGCAACCAGGTAGCATCATATTCAATATATATATATATATATATATATATATATATATATATATATATATATATATATATATATATATATATATATATACTAATAATAAAACACGAGACTGTGATTGTCTCCGTGCGGAGGAGTTTAGATTTTGCTAACACAATGATGTACGTTTTGCCTGATGCGTTATTCATACATAAAGTTTTTTTTTTTCTAGAGCCCACCTTTTTGGTTCGCTTAATACTTTATTAAAATAAAAACCCGCCCCCCCCCCCTCCAGGCCGCCCGCTGTCCCTCAAAATGTGCAGCTGACCCAGTTAACTGAGACGACTGAATGAATTCTATATGTCTATAGTTCTCATCCAAGATTATTAAGCCCCATTCTACACACTTCAGACAACCAGTTTAGTTTTCAGTCTAATCGCTCAACCAGCATTTGCATCTGTATCCTGAAAGAATTGCTGAACTCTATTACTTATTATCAGTCTTTCATAGAAAAAGCACGTTAAAAGAAGAAGAAGTCTTTCATGGTTCGTCTATGTGAGAAAAGCATTGAAAAGAGTGTATGTCCTTATATTCAGTTGCCATAATATATTGCCCTCTCTCGATGCAGCATTGTCGTATCAGATCAGTAATATATTGCCATCCTAACTTTTGCTCCATTAATGATCTCGTCAAGGTAACAGCCTCTCCTAAAAACTAATGCACTGGATGTTAAATTGAACCTACTAATTTTTCGATCAGCGTAAGGTGTCTAACAAGTAATCAGTCAGTAGGCAGACGAATCTGACGTAATTTACAACGAAACTAAGACTCAGTTTGTGTCTTTGCTCCCTAAACCCTTTAAACACATTGAAGATCCATAAATTGTCTTCGGGCACGACTGGATGGAATGTACGCAAGAAATCCAGTCTGATTATAACACTAAGAAAGCAAGGAAATCTAAATTTAGGAGAAGATTATCTAACTACGATAACCCTTTTCTTTTTTTTCTATTTAATTATAAATGATTTTCGGAAGGTTATTCGCCTTTGTGGAGGGTCGGAAGCTGTTCATTTTTCAAGAGTGTATTTTGTTTTTCCTATCGTTATTTTTCTTCCAGTGCTGATATAAGTCATTTGAATTTCCTGTCACTCGCATGCTTATTGTTATTGATATGATATAATGATACAGTGTTTTCTGTATTGCCTTACTGTGAATTATGATTATTTATTTTTTCACCGTGCGCCACCCTCCCATTTCTAGGGGTGGACCAAGAGGGGATGGGCGGTCGGCTGGGTGTGAATTTCAGCCATAGCAAACGCGGCCTGATAAGTTGTAACAGTCACGGCTCCTTCTCTCACATGATTCGAACTCCGGACAAATGCAATGAAAAGGTGTCGACGTAACATTGAGCCTCCGTGACCCTATTCATGTTATTAGCATTATAAGTTTAATTTTTTTAGCTATTAATCCTCACAATTTCCGTATTTATTTGAATGACTCTGTAATGTTATTCAGAACAACGTTTTCATTAATTGGCAGTAAGTTTTCACTGTACTGAAAAAAATTTGGATATTTGTCTTTTTTTATCGTTTTCTTTTGTTCACTTGGTTAAGCATTTTTGTTACTTCATTCATTCATTAATTTGTTTATTCTTAGATATTTTAAGTCCTCTTTCATTACATTTTTTTGCCTTATTTCATATATTTCTGTAATTTTCTGTCATCTCTTTATGTATTAGCAATTATTTCGGGATATTTTCAGGATAATATAAGAGAATGATACTTCTTTGAATTACCTATCATTACAGTAGCTTCTCCTCCGCGAAACATTTTTTATCTAATCAAATTCTCTCATGATTAAGTTCTGCGCTGAAATTGACGCGCTAGTTAAGCGTTCTTCCCTTCTAAGCTTTGGTGATTTTTATTCGATCCGAACTGAGATACAGTTTCTTTTCCGTTGGCCTCCTCACAAAATAAAGACACCCGCGTTGATAAAACGGTGTCGCAGGTAACAAACCCCTTAATTTTGACACTTGGGTATAATCATGTCAAAAGTGTCGTTGGATTTAATGGCCAATTTCTCCCCTCCACAACGACACCCAATGCGAAAAATGATTGTTACCCTGGAGCTGCTGTTAGTTGACTGGAGAAATTTTTATTTGCCTGTAATCATCTCGGCCGCCGATATTATTCGCTCCATTAATAGATTAACTCTCAATTTACCTTGAAAAGATGCCTTAAGGACCGTAACCCCATCAGCATTACACAGCCGTATCGACCATGACGACGGAGGCATTAACCCGGCCGAGAGGGACAGAAAAAAATAGATTATCTTAACGCCTCTGCAATTGTCTCTGTAACACCTTCAATCAGGACCCTTATTTATTTACTATCAATAGCACCTCGGGACAGGTGTCATCGGTTTCGTTGTCTCCCGAGGCGGAACGGCGCGCTAATGGCCTAGGAATTGTCACCTCGTCGGTATTGGCAATCACGCTGGTAACGACCAGCAGTTTAAGTGACTTGTCTGGGTCCATCTCACAGAGGCCAAAATGTCTCCGCCCCTCTCTCTCCGTCCCGTGTGTCATTTGTGGTCAGACGCCTGCCGTAAAATCAATGAGCCAGAAAGGTACTCTGTCACTTAAAATGTTATTAAGGGGTCTTTGTTTTTATTTATTTTTTGTATATTTTTTGTTGCAACAGGTGATTTGGAAGTTACTGACGGATGACAACTGCTGTTTTTTTTTCTTATAATAATATGCTATCAATCTGTCTAAATGAACGTAGCAATAAGTAAACTTAACCACGTACAAGACTGTTCCGATTGCCTCTTACTGTTCCGATTGTCTCTTTATACTTGCAGCGTTGTGTAAATACTATGGAAAAACAAACAGTTTCAGAAAGTTAGTTTAGTCGGAGACGAGGTTTTTGCAAGGACTTGGGACGACCAAAATATTTTAACTCTGTCCACATTTTCTGGACGAGCTAAAATATACTGTTGGCATGGAACAAAGACGACGTTAGCTATACGTGATTATAAGATTTGCCGTCTGTCGCCATGAAACCAAATTGCCGCTCATCCGGTCCTGTTGCCAAAGGGCATATGGTTGCGTCCTTTTGGACAAACTATGCTAGAGATACCATTAGACTTAATATTCTTGTTCATACTGGGATTCTGAGGCGCTTTACAAGCACATCGTTATCATTTTACTATATAGGTGTCCATAGAAACCGCTGAATTGTGTGATGCCGAGCAATTTACAATGAAAGGTCATAGAACTGGCCCATGATGGAATCAGCGGACACTTTGGTGTCACTTGAATTACCAAGTTCCCTGTCAGACAAGTTCTGCAGCTCTGTTGGGTGGGATTAAAGAAGTCGGTCAAGGCGTATGTATCCTGTTGCCCCACCTGTCAAACAGTGGGAAATCCAAATGAAGTAGTACCTAAGGCGAAGATACAGAACGCCCCGTCAGCTGGCCTCACCTTCCTTGATGTCACCAAAATTTCTGTTTTCTAATGTCGGTTTTTTTATTCCGCCCTAGTTAAAGCTTCAAATGCCGAGTAGGGTGCATTAATTCTTTCTCATATTTTCTATCGTTAATGTAATTTTAGTACTATTATTATCACTCTTTTCTGTGTGTGTGTATATATTATATATATATACATACAGTGTGTATATATATACAGTATATATATATGTATATATATATATACAGAGTGTATATATACACAGTATATATATATATATATATATATATATATATATATATATATATATACATATACTGGTTTTTGGTCTCCTTATTATATACACCCATTGAAGGTCGGTGGCTGCTATTCATACTTACTGTGTTGTGTAGGATTCTGCTATGTTCGCAGTCATGCTATATGTGTTTTTATTTTATTTTCTTTTCGCCGTGATGATACTGCACCATCTTGACTCTCTCATACTGTGATTTTTGTTCAGTAACGTTACCTGACCCATTGCAACCATTTTATATAAAGTTCAGGAATTATTATTACTACTGCATGTGAGACATGCAAAGGCCTGATAACGAAATCCATCGCTAAAGGGTGATCTACAAAAAACTTATTTTCCTGCAAGAAAGCGTCATAAATTACTACATGGCTGGGGACCTGCCCAGTTCACATCTGCCCTGTTCATCCGGTAGGGGGTTTGTGCCGTCAGTACACCTCATGCGGTGCACTGTAGGCATTACTTACCGTTCTTTGCAGCGTGCCTTCGGCCCCTAGCTGTAACCCCTTTCGTTCCTTTTACTGTACCTCCTTTCATATTCTCTTTCTACTATCTTTCCACCCTCTCCTAACAATTGATTCATTGCGCAACTGTGAGGTTGTCCTCTTGTTACACCTTTCAGACCTTTTATTGTCAATTTCCATTTCAGCGCTGAATGACCTCATAGGTCCCAGTGCCTGCCCTTTGGCCTAAATTCTATATTCAGTTCAATCTACCTTGCCGATCATTACGCTTTGCCACCAAGGGATCCTGCTGATCTAGCATACCTGCGCTGTAAAGTGTTGCAGAAAATGCCTTGCAGGTGGGCAAGTCTCTCTCATGGAAAGTTGAGGACTGACTGCAGGAAACCGACAGGTTATCTATAGGTCACCAAATTCCTCTAGAAGAGGAATCAGATATTTCCCTGCCATCCACAACACAAGAGATGTTGGGATGCAATGTGGGGTCGACATGGATCAACCATCTCAAGTGGGGAACACCCCCTCCTCCTAAGGGTGAAGTACCCACATTGCCCCTAAACCTGTAGAGCAGAACCCTCAACCTACTCTCCCTCCTCAGTGCCTCCAGTAGAGGAAAAAAATCATCTCAGACATGAATCTCTGCTCTCAAGAATCTTCTGAACCTTCATCTCACTCCTCATCACACCTTCTACCACAAGTTCCAACCTAGCCCTAGCATTAAATGCTCCTCCACCCTGGTGATCATCCTATTTATATCTTAATTTTGTAGTTAACAGTCATCTCGTTTATTTCTCACGTTTTTTAATTACTGATCACTTCATTTATTTCTCAATTTCTTAACTACCCATAGAACCATTAGACATAATATCAAGGAATCTATTTGGTCTTAAGTGGAACTTGCCTCTCTTAAACATGCTCTGTCAAAACTTTGAAGGCATCATTGCATTGCATCATCCTTTGGTCACATAACCTGTCATCTGTGGTTCAGTGCATGAGGACTTGAAAGCTTTTTCAGCCTCATTGATGCAAATTATGGATCAAATCATAGATAGTCAGCCATTGAGATGGACATATCTATCGATCAGTCTCTTCCACTGGAAAAACAGTCCGGCTAAAGTCTAGAGCCAAAGAGGATCACATGATTGAAGCTTGTCAGACACTGAATATTTCAGATGCTATATCAGATCCAGGTCCTAAAATGAAGTTAAATGAAATGCAGATGGCAAATGACCAGCCATGATTTGATGATACATGTACTGTAGATGAGCCTACCGTGACGAACAGACCGAATTCAACGTAAAGAGACAAATTCGTTCACATGAAATTTACACCATTTTTGTTGAGTCTTGTTGTGCTGCGAATAGAATTTACCATATAGCTGAGAGAAACTACAATAATTCTTTAAAGAGGAAACTTGAAGGAATTACTCAGCCTCATCTGTGGTGGACCGTGGCATCATCCCTCTTTGGGTCAAGTTTGTCTTCCATTCCTGGTTCTGCCAGAGATTTGTCTCTTTTAGACAGAGTGATTCGTGGTGGTAGGTTTCTGTTTTCTAATATTAGGAGCTATGACTTGGACCATCGACGGATGGTCTCACGTTCGTCAGTTTTTCTTAAGTCATATTTTAACAGAAATCTTTCACATTCACAATTGATCCCTGATCCCTTATTCCTGCCCAGAACAACCTGATTTGCTGAACAGCAGCGCCAGTATGCAGTGAATATGCCTCACTGTCGAACTTCTCAGTTTCAGAGGTCCTTCATTCCTCACACCATTGGAACTGTGGAACAGTCTCCCTGAGGATGTATAATTAGAACTTCAAAAGTTCAAGCGAAGATGCAATGCATTACTACCCTAATACAATTCTCCTTGTATTTTAATAGTTTAATCAGTTTTTTATCTATTTATTTATTAATTTATAATTTATTTGTTAATTTTTAATAAGTGACCTCCTCTTTCTGCATTTCCCATTACCTTCTGTTGCTTCTTACTAATGAACACATTCAATGGGCCTTGTGGGTTTGTTCCATATGAATAGGGTTTATCTTCTGAATAATAATAATAATAATAATAATAATAATAATAATAATAATAATAATAATAATAATAATAATAATAAAGATAGCCAATCTTTCCTGCGGCACAAATTACTAAATAACACAATTAAAGTTATTACTTATCAGAGCGACAGGGTGTATAGCCTTCAAGTGACCATAGAAGATACTAAGATCCTAATTATTAATGTTTATATGCCCTGGGAGAACAGACAAACTTGGATCAATATTGCAAGAGCCTAGGTGAATTACACAGCGTTATTCAAGATTCTACTACTGATCAGATTTCTGTAATTGGGGACTTCAATTCTCATCCCGCGAAACAATTTATAATAAACTTATTTGGCTCTGTCAAACTCAGTCTTTCCAGATTAGTGATGTCTTTGTACTAGTGTTCTTTCACAGATGTTTTGTTCACAGGTGTCATGGTCAAAATATTTTCTTTAATATTTGTACAACTATTTATATTGGTATTACTAAAGATTTGCAGGTACTGTTGTATAGCTCTCAGTGTTTGAAGCTATTGTATTTTGGACCAAATAATACTTAATGCAATTATGATTGTACTAAGATCTATGGTCAGTAAACTTTTCTGTCTATCTATCTATCTGTCTAACACTCCTTCCCCATTCCCTCCAATACATGTATTCAAAATAAAGTCGACACAGTTACATCCTACAAGAGGTTACAATCACATCCCTTTACAGGTGCCATTCAATACCCAATCCCTCCTTACTGTGAACCCCTTTACTGAACGACTACCTGTTTTTAGCTGGGTTTTAAAAACTGCTTGAAAGCCATGTCCTTTAGGATGACCTCAGAAACTAAACTATGGTTAGCAATTCAACCTGCTGATGTTATACTGTGCAACAACCCCAGCTGTAGGAATAACCAACACATGAGACATTTAAAAGAATTTTATTTTCTTCCATTTTCTTGATGTTCGTATTGTTTCTACTTTACAAATAAGTCACAGTATGTAATGCGTCCACATAATGAACGAGCCTAGAGGTCATTTGTTAGATCTACATCTATTCAGGGCGGGAATACAAAAAAGACCATCCGTTTTGCTTTACCTCAGTCAGGAGCGGTCACTAAAAGTAGAATTCAGATGAAAAGCAATGATACCTCATTTCCCTCAATTGTTAGAGGTGTAAAGGTCAACGCCATTGTTTTATTTCACTTAATATAACTCATTGCTATTTTCCTTTGTTTTTTTTTTATTTATATCATGCAGCACCCTAAACAGCGCTCGTGTAGTCGCTGCAATGGCAGGAGTCAAGATTTTGTGGGCAAGCTATTATTTACCTTCTTAATATCAATCAAATGTAACACGATTTATATCGATATGCATGGAAAAGAAAATATATTGAAATCAGTTTGAATGAGGACCATATGGTATAATCATTGTGATTTAACAAATTTAATATGTTTTAGATGTACAAATAAAACGTCTAACATTATACATAAATTATTTACAAAATGTCTTCATTGTCATTCTCGAGGAAGAGTCGTCATCCCCGTCCTCATCGTCTCTAACGATGTCAATGATGACTGGTTCCACGCTCTCATGGATATTGTCCGACTTCCAGTACTCCTCCTCACAGAGAGGGGATTGTCTAACAGCTCCTGCCCACACTTCTGGGGTGGCCAAGCAACTGTTACCCACTCTAGAAATGATTACCTATTCACGCTTCAGTAACTCTTGCCACGGGTCTTCTCGCTTGTACACAAAGTGGCAGGCCTTAGCACAAATGCAGTCCTGCAACCACGGTGACAATTCCATATCCCGCTGGTCATTATCGAATTTGTTGAAGCCTAAACTATGTAAGCATATCCATTCACCGCCTACCTGGGCGGTGCCTCATGACGTCATCTGTTTACCTCACGAATTGTTTTAGGATCCTTGTCTATGATATTCTCGGTTCCGGCATCAGCGACTTCATTTTACTCTATGAATATCAAAACTATCGAACTTAGGTACTAAATAATACTTGCAAAAATTAGGTAGGGTTATAAAATATTCACCTGCCAACTTTCACCTTTATCCGATGGTTTGATAAAAAGGCACTATAATTTATACATATTGTTTTATATTTTTTCTTATCATTGATACTTGTTTTTGCCCTGTTATTATCCCTTAAGTTTATTATTACTACCACTTGTTTTATTATTGTTGTTATTATAGTTTTCTGAGCTCATAAAATGAGAGATTGAGTAGCCGCTCTCAAACATTGCTACTGGCAATATTAAGAACAAATGATAACAGTACATGGAGTGAGCGTAAAATGGTAGCACCATACTAATTGATAAATAGTGATAATAAATAACGGTACCATCAGCGGTAATAGGAAATTCAAGGAATTGATAATAGGGCAGAAAAAATTCGTATAAGAACACAGTAACATCGAAAACAAAGTGGGAACATTGCCAACAGGACACGGGCTTGTAATTTAGCCACACACCTTAATAGTGAAAACAGGTAATGGGGCGGGCATTATAATGTTAAAGTAGGTACCAAACAAGTATGATAATAAATATTCTCCGATGAACCCATCATTATGAAACACAAGTCATATTTAGTGTAGATCTTCTCGCTTAACTATTTAAGTTTTGGATTACCGGATTGCTACTTTTTTTTTTTTTTTTTTCAAACGATCAGCTGTCAAACGATCAGCTGGCCATGTTTGCCTGGTAGTGATTTTGTAAGTTATCTAGGCGGTTTTCTTTGAGTATGTGCATTAATAATATTTTATTAGAAGCCTTTCGTGTTTATTTCTTTTGCAGTGGTTGCTGTCTTTAGAGGGTATAACTTCATTATTGTTTGAATTACTTTGAATACTGTTCAGTTGCGTTAACTAATTCCATTGCTACCATGTAACATTAACACATGTATTATCAGTATGAAAAATAATGTTATGAGTGTGGCTACTTAAATGTTCCATGGTAATGTATTTTGCACTTGTCTTTTGTATCGGCCTTCTGTGCTTGTGTATGGTGCCTCTTAAATAAGATATGAATTTTACTATTTTGATAACGGATTGTTTGTAAAAATGTAAACTCTAATTTGATGCTAGACGCGATGATTATTAAAAGATTTTAAGTGGTAAGTTTGTCGGACTCCTTGCTACAAGTGAAATAACAGTTTGATATCGCCATAGAAAATCCGTTAGGTAACCAGGTGTAATTTTTTAAAGCACATTCCGTAGTTTATGGTTTCGCTTATTTGTTTTAAAGGATCGTTTCATAAAGGATCGTTTCATAAAGGATCGTTTCATATGAACTTCTGATATTCTAATCGGCTGAGGCTTCGGGCGAACGTCGTTGAATAGCATAGACGTCACCACCCACCGTTTGTTCGAGAAGAAGTATATCTTAGTTTAACCAGACCACTGAGCTGATTAACAGCTCTCCTAGGGCTGGCCCGAAGGATTAGATTTATTTTACGTGGCTAAGAACCAACTGGTTACCTAGCAACAGGACCTACAGCTTATTGTGGAATCCGAGCCACATTATGACGAGAAATGAATTTCTATCACCAGAAATAAATTCCTCTAATTCTTCATTGGCTGGTCGGAGAGTCGAACGCAGAGCCAACAGCGTGCTAGTCGAGAGCTCTACCTACCCCGCCAATGAGGAACTTACGTTAGAATTCGGAATTTACAGATGATACGTAAACCACCATTTTATAAGGGATGGCCTGAGGAAACCCGCCCCCCCCAAAACTTTGAGATCATATGGGACTGGAATTGTTTAAATCTAGAGAAATACCCGGATCCAGGACCTTATGATTTCTACCATTTTTTGACCTAATGATCGGGAAAGTAAGTCCGTCATATCCATCTTTGTCAAATGAGTCATCGGAAATGATAATGATAATATTTATTAGCACTGGTAATAGTAATCTAAAAGGGCAGTGGTATCATGTGCAAACGAAGTGAAAAATGGTAAAATTAAAAAAGAAAGCAATTAAACAAGTACACAGATAAGAATACACCTTTAATAGTGAAGGACTACTACTACTACTACTACTACTACTACTACTACTACTACTACTACTACTAATAATAATAATAATAATAATAATAATAATAATAATAATAATATCCTAACTCAAATCTTTACTGAACAGTGCAAAGTTGACAAGTAACCTGTCCGAAGCAACGAATTCACTAGTTTTAAAACGTCAGTCACAATAAACATCATCACTCTAATGCGATGCACACAAGGCCACATTTGACCGTAGTGTAAATAAATGTTGGAAGCTGTACAAAGTACCTTAGACGTACACATTAATAAACGTCAAGTGCGATTATCAATAAACACCATCTTGAATGTAAACATATCGAGTAGGGCTGACCGATAGCGATTATTGATGCTGAGCATTGCAAGCTGTGATTGCGTCAGTATCATTATTGTTGCAACCTCATTAGGTTTCATTGGATTATTATCCATTTTCTTTAGTTACATTCATTGCCAGAATTAATTTAACACTGGTTTAATGACACAGCTGTTATTTTTATTATTATTATATTACTGATGTTTGCCTCCATTCAATCTTGGGATGTTGCAAAGTATAGCGTTTTTAGATTGTTTTAGGTGGTTTTAGTTAGTATCCTATTGGCCGCAGCTTTCTGGCTGTTCCTGAAGTTTCAGAAAATGGCAGGAGTTTGCTCAGTTAGGTGGATCTAGCCAAGATACTGTGGTGTCGTTTGCCCTCATATTGTACAAAGGCACAATGGTCAAAATTAGGCGATCCAACCACTGGAGTTATACTGACTCCGTGACACAGAATACATAAGAAGACGAATTGGCAAAATTTCCATTTACACCAAGACCTTATAATATCACCTGGTAAATTGAAGAGACTTATATTTCCCGAGAATCACTGTGTGGGATTAGCACATAGAATCTTTTACTGCCATAGAACAAAAGTGACGTAAGCTTAGTGCGACTGGCAACAAGATTGCAAGATTGCAAACTTTGCCTTCTTTCACCTGGGTAACCAAAATGCTGTTATTCTGGTCGTGTCAGTACGTTCTACACACACACAAACACACACACACACACACACACACACACACACACACATATATATATATATATATATATATATATATATATATATATATATATATATATATATATATATATATATATATATATACTGATACGACCTGAGTATCATGTACAGACCATAAGGTGCATTACTGCTGTTGATAATGACATTCTGAGCTTCTTCCAAAGACACCTCGCTATGATTTTACTGCACAAGTGTTCAAAGAAAACCACTGAGGTAATTTGAAAATCATCATCACGCGAATCATAGCCGGCATGATCATCAGATTAAGAAACGAGCAAATCCAAAAATCTTAAAAAGTGAAGAGAGAAGATCGAAATATAGAAAAAATTGTTAAGTGAAACTTCTGCTTTGTAATTACTGAGTGCGCATCTTTTCTTTACCTTTCGTTGATTTTAAGGCTTTGTGTTTTAATGTTGATGTATTTTTTTACGATTTTACGCTACACTGAGATTTTCCCCTTGACTTTCTGTTATTTCCAGGGTTGTTTATTATTATTATTATTATTATTATTATTATTATTATTAATGTTTACTACCTGCGGTGATACTCTTACGTTATAAGTTGGAGAGTTGATCAATTGATTACTCTCCTGCGCTTTTTCCCCCTCTACTGACTCGGCTTCAACCTCTAGTTGACAGACCAGGAGGTTCATAATCTAATCGAACTATGTATAGGGCTAGATGAATCCATCCTTGGCCGAGATTCGAACTCAGGATCGCTGGCTAGTAAGGTGCGCGCATTACCGCCGTCGTCCTGAAATCCAGACAAGATCGGCTTTATTATGCATTACGGTTTTTTTATTTTTTTATTTTTTTTATTTTTGCACCCACTTTTTGCCATGAAATATTTTGCCTAACTGAATGACGCGATATTTTTCATTTTACTCTTTCATTTTGGACGCAGATGGTTATGATTATTGTTATTATTATTGCACTGAGAATTCTTTGTGTTACCCAAATATATCTTAGTATTACCTTCATGGTCTCCGCTTATCACTGGGCTGAGACAGTTTTCATTGATATTAAACTTCTTGTTCTTATAGAGTAACTTGGTGTTCTATTTATAATTCTCTCTCTCTCTCTCTCTCTCTCTCTCTCTCTCTCTCTCTCTCTCTCTCTCTCTCTCTCTCTCTCTCCCCTCGTGGGTGCCAGGACATAAAACGTGACAGTGTCAAGGAGTAAGATGCTGAGAAGGGGGTCGAGAGAGAGAGAGAGAGAGAGAGAGAGAGAGAGAGAGAGGAAGGTTAGGAGAGACGGGGGAATGAGTGAGTGTTTATTATTTGCTTCCCAGTGCCAATAAATAAGAGCAGTTGTTTCGGGCGGTGGCACTTCCCGTCTCAACACCCTCTAGAGTTTAAGATTAATGTCCCCAAACAATACCTCATACCTTACGATACAACATCAGCCAACCCTCTACTGTAGAACGCCTCACGTTCTTTAAAGATCTATCCCTTCTACGACGATAATAATAACAATAACAAATATTTTGATTTAAGCTCAACTAATATTTTTGTTCCTAACGACATTCTGAGGCGACTTACCATCATCTGTGAAGATGTGAATAAAATCCACTTAGGTAAATTAAATGTCATCATTACAATCATTATAGTTACGCCACAAGATATTTGAGTCTGTTATTTTAGTGAGACTCCTATTTTCTGCACACTTCTGGCAACCAGTTTGAATTTAAAGCCAACCACTCAGCGGTCAGTTACAACTATATTCTGAAAGAATTTTTGAACTATTATTTATCCTCAGCCTCTCCTGTTTTCGTATGTTTTGTCGATGTGCGAAAAGCATTTGAAAGAGTAAACTATCAGGAACTCTTCTTGACCCTTCATAAAAGAGTTACACTTTTATATCTACATGTCATAATAGATCGCTGGTTCTCGACTCAACAACAGTTGTGGCAGATGGATTATTGCAGTGTTATGCATCTTAGGCTCCTCAAACGTACTTCGTCAAGGTGGCATTCTCTCGCTGTAGTATTTAATACGTACATAGATGCGCTGAATATTAAACAGGTCTGACTGTTTCGCCGTTGATGATGTCCTAATCTCTCTATCATTGCAAAGTCTCCAGCAGCTAATCTATACCTGTCGTAGGAATGCAGATAAATTTGACATAGTTTACAATGAAACTAACACCCAGTAACTGTTGCTACTGTATAAATCTCTTAAACACATTGAAGAGCCTCAAATGTTCCTTGGGAATCCCCGGCCAGAATTTTCACAAGAAATCCTGTGTATCTGGGGTACATCATCACTATCGATGGACAAGAAACGGATGACATAGAACGGAGAAAGCGTAAGCACGAAAGCTGTTTGCGACTGGTCACGGGATAGCAAGGAGACTTGCCTTCTAGCACCGCCAAGCCAAGTTGCTTCTCTTCGCTGTACTGCTGTAGCGGTTACAGTTGCTCCCCTTGGACGAACTCTACCCGACAGACCATGAGGCGCATTCCTGTCGTCCACACTGACATTCTAAGGCGTCTTACAAACACAGTAAACTGTCGTTTTGCAACGCAGATGTTCAAAGAACCCGCCTGTATTAACTGAAAAGCATCATCGAGTAAGCCATGTCCAGTTTGATCTAAAACATTTTATACAGTGAGTCGAGATCTGAAATGTGAGGAAGTTGTATTATGAGAGTTCTGTTTCCTTTATGAGTTCTTATTATTAATTCATTATTTTTTCACATTTTCTTCCTATGAGCATTTTCATTTTTGTATTACCAGTATTATCTGTCTGTATTTATGTGTTAAAATTTTTGGTTGCCATATTATCTACGCCCATTGAAAGGTAGCGTTTGTTAGACATACCTGTCTCTCGTTGCTTATGTTCCTACTTTGTATTCAGTACCGCTTTTTTATGTTTTGCTTTGAGGTTTTCCTTACTGGCGATTGTCCCCAACCGTGAATTCTAATCAGTCGAGTTAGCCAGTTCTGCACTTTCATCTTATGTATTGTAGAGGTATTATTATTATTTTATTAATATTATTTGAGAGTAACCCTTCATTCTTCCATGCTACTAAATTGTAACTTTTTACTGAGGCTTTGTTGTGTCTCACGCTGAAGACCCTTCTTCTTCTTCTTCTTCTTCTTCTTCTTCTTCTTCTTCTTCTTCTTCTTCTTCTTCTTCTTCTTCTTCTTCTTAGAAGACTTTCTATTTTCTTATTGCGGACTTCTCTTTATTATTATTATTATTATTATTATTATTATTATTATTATTATTATTATTATTAGCAATGTTTGAGTATAACAGCCCAGTATGGTTTTTTCTTTGTGCAATTGCTACTTTGATACTGAATTATGCCCGTCATCTGTATTTGTATATGGCTTTGAGAGGAAATAAAGAATATTATTATTATTATTATTATTATTATAAGATCAATGCCCGCTTATTCAGAGTGAGATCTAATTAGTGTAATACATACGTTTCCTAATGATGGGTTTATCTTTTTATTTTTTGGATGTCCACAGATCTTGAGTGTACTTTGTTTCTTTTACATTTATCTAACGAGATTGTCGACTTATTATTATTATTGCTATTACCTTTTGTGTATTATTATAATTAATATTTATGGGTTAGATAATAATTGCAATAAATAAATTCAACTTTTTCGAAAATTAAATGGAAAAAGGCGACATATTGGTTAATTATTAATATTACTTCAATACCGGTATTCTTGTGATTGGCTTACCGGCAAAATTGCCTGTATGTTTGAGCAGAATATTTAATCTTTCTAATTCAAAATGATTCATAAACATTGTCACGACGATTATGATAACAAAAAGGTATTATTAGCTTAATAGCCATTGACACCTGTGACGATAATAGTGATAAGAGAAGGAGGCGGTTGTTGGGTGCTGCTGAGGACTGTCTCCGGGTCTTGAGTTTGTCTTCGGCTCAGATTTCATCCGCATCCTTCGAGGTCATCCATCACACACACACCCACCCACCCTCACTCTTCCCCTTCTCTTCTCCCCTCCCCTTCCTCCCCTCTCCCGCCCCTCTGGGGAAAAGAAAAGAATAACACTTTAGAAGCTCTTACTGCACGACGATCTAAGGACGACCTCGGCTAAAGATTGAGCCTAAAGCTCGCCCTCGAGAGAGAAACGGTCCTTGAGGGACAGATAAGTTTGTTTACCTCGACCGTTCTTCTTTTACCTCTCAGAGGACCAGGATCGCCAAAGACACCTTCAAAAGCTCCACTTCAAGGTCCTACTTCGGTGGGATGAAGTGACACTTGGAGATTCTGAGTCAGCGGGGGTTAAGGAGCGAGATTAGCCTTATCTCTTCATGAGACCCAAAATAAGCCTCATTAGGAAGGCATTCCAAAAACTCAAGATATACCTGTCACGAAGCCATTGTTTGTCATTGTTTGCAATGGTGCGTCGTATCGGGTTACTCTTTCGAGATGTGACTGTTGCTCTCTCTCTCTCTCTCTCTCTCTCTCTCTCTCTCTCTCTCTCTCTCTCTCTCTCTCATTTACGATGTTGATGAAGCTCTTCTTTATTTTAGATTTGATGCGACTTGCAAAATGAAAAGAATAATCTTTTGTGTTTTGAATTATCAAGTTATTGCGGAGATGGGAATGTGAATTATATATCAAACGTAGTTTTTGTTGTACTGATTCTAATGTTAAGCTTAATTACAGGGAACGTTTTCCTATGTAAGCTCAATTACAGGGAACGTTTTCCTATGTAAGCTCAATTACAGGGAACGTTTTCCTATGTAAGCTCAATTACAGGGAACGTTTTCCTATGTAAGCTCAATTACAGGGAACGTTTTCCTATGTAGGATAAATTACAGGGAACGTTTTCCTGTGTAGGATTAATTACAGGGAACGTTTTCCTATGTAGGATAAATTACATGGAACGTTTTCCTATGTTGGATAAATTACAGGGAGCGTTTTCCTATGTAGGATAAATTACAGGGAACGTTTTCCTTTGTAGGATAAATTACAGGGAACGTTTTCCTGTGTAGGATAAATTACAGGGAACGTTTTCCTATGTAGGGTAAATTACAGGGAACGTTTTTCTATGTAGGATAAGTTACAGGGAACGTTTTCCTATGTAGGGTAAATTACAGGGAACGTTTTTCTATGTAGGATAAGTTACAGGGAACGTTTTCCTATGTGACTCAGCCATTCTGAACATTCTTGTCGTATGCATAAATGTCATTTACTGATGCTACACCTCTTACAGGCTAAGAGGGGTGTTCAGTAAAGTAACTCTCCCGATGCAAAGTTCAAAGAATCAGAATATTAGAAAGGGGACTGATTCTTCAGGGAGATAAATATAAACTGAAAATTTCACGTATATATAATTCAGTCATCAAGCACGCCTTATCCTGTAATAGTTGCTGAACGTTTCATCATCACATATGTAATTTCGTCATGTGTGTAATTTTCACCCTGTCTAATTACGTGACAAGCAACAATAATATATCTGAGTTTGTAGGTTCTCTAGATGTAAGTAGATAGTAATTGTACGATGAAGATTATATATTAATATGTTTGATTTATAAGTGATTGTTGTCTCGTTGTATGCTCGTTTTATTACATCGTTGCTGGGAATTCAGTGTAACTCTCGCAGTGATGAGCAGTGGTAGTGGGTTATTTCTAAAAATATAAAGCAATCTTGAACTGGCGATTCTTCAGCAGGTTTTCCCACTGAAATGGCCCAAACTATTATTTTCTCTTAAAGTAATACGTGTGCACTTTTGTTTTAGTTTAAGCTGGCCTTATGCCAGCACGTGATAAAACAGTCAAAATCGTTTCATTGATTTTTGGGCAAAAATAAATGAATAATTGAAAAAGCAAGCAGCTCGAAAATTTATTGAAATACCAACCTTAGTATGCCATGGCGGGTTTATGAATCTAGTCATGAAATTATCAGGCTTTCGAGTAACAGAAATGTTTTCCTTAGTATTTGCACTGAGCCGTGCGAAATTTTATACAGCATTTGCTGGGATATGTGATAATCTCTCCATACTGCATGTAAATATTGTAATTATATATGGAATGCGTTGGGTAAAAGTTTTATGCAAGACGAATTCTTTTTGTAAACTTTGCATAAAGCAAAATAATCTCAGTCAGTGTGAAAGTATCCCTAATTTAAGGTATGATAATCAAGGAATATTTCACCATAAAAATAAACTTACTATTCTTGAAATAAGGATATTTACATTACATTAGAACGTGATGAGAAAATACGTAGAGTCAAGACAGAACTTATCGTTAATCCACAGACACAGATTGAAAATGTATGATACATAAAAAGTACTTGGCTTTGACTATGAATATGATTTTCTTCGTTATATTGGTGTGGCTCCGGGACCAAAAGATTTTGTGGGCGACGGTTCTGGCGGCCGGATAAACCTTCTCGAGGGGAAAAAGGTATGTCAATAAACTCAGTCCCTGTTACATAAATACAAATAAGCAGGAGACAAAGGCAGGCACACAGTCAGATTCCTTCGCAAGCGGATAGAGAGAGAGAGAGAGAGAGAGAGAGAGAGAGAGAGAGAGAGAGATGGACTTTCTCTTTTTGTGATTTGCATTCTTGAATTTTTCCCATAAAAGAAGGTTTTGTAAATGGGCCACTGACGTTTGCAGTTTTGTTTACTTTAGTTTCACTTACATTTTGGGTATATAGGTTTGCAGTATATTGCAAGGCACATTTTCGCCTATTTAGGACCATAATAGGCTGTCAGAAATAGCTAAGAAAGTTTAGCATGTGTTCTCTCTCTCTCTCTCTCTCTCTCTCTCTCTCTCTCTCTCTCTCTCTCTCTCTCTCTCTCTGCTAGCTGTTAGGGCATGGCATCTGACCTCTGTTTCCTCATCTATCCCGACTATCTTTTCAACAATTCTGAACCTTATTCTTTCGAAACTAGCTGAAAGGATTACCGTTACTCCCAGCGTTGTTTGGGACATACACCAATAGTTATCATTGGTATGTAAAAAAAAAAACATCATTGGTATGAAAAAAAATAGTTATCATTAGTATATAAAAAAATAGGTTTGCGGAGGGCGAGTTTTTTTTATATATAGTGTTTCCTAAAAATCTTATGTTCTGTTATTTCTTGCATTAAGAATTTATTCATTAAAGGTCATCTATAAGTATGCAAGTATATGAGTTTTCCACTTATACCTAGATCGTACAGCTCTAAGATTTAACTGAAGCGTTTCTTTTACTACTACTACTACTACTACTACTACTACTACTACTACTACTACTACTAATAATAATAATAATAATAATAATAATAATAATAATATATTTGAAGGTATTAGACTAAAATTTTCATGCCGTTACCCTACGACAAATATTTTTTTTGTTTGGTGATCTTGTAGTAAACTGATTAATTCAGGGAACTGTTCAAATCTTACAATACTGTTTGTGGTCTCTCGGCAGTTTCATCTGAATGTCCCCTAAAACTGAAAAAGAAACAAAGTGCAACAGAATATTCTTTTATTAATATTGGGTGATCATTAAAATATGAGGATTTATTATTTAACAAGGCATTATGTCAATTTTCTTACAATCATTAAAACGAGTATTATTTTTCTTTTGCAGTGTAAGTTATAGATGATTGTTCCGACAGTGGACAATTTATAATCTGACACTTTAATTGCTTAGTCTGCCTCCTTATGGTAATTCCCAGCGAGATTATATAGATTTATTTTGTACTTTTATCTCTTTGGCATTTTTAATACAAATTTTATAGGTGTGGCCGTTGATGGTCGAAGGTTATCACAATTATACATACACACACATGCTGGTATATATATTTAGAGAGAGAGAGGTGTATGTAGACAGCATTGGATATATATATATATATATATATATATATATATATATATATATATATATATATATATATATATATATATATATATAGAATATAGATAGAAGAGAGAGAGAGAGAGAGAGAGAGAGAGAGAGAGAGAGAGTTTGTGTGGAATTTCCCTTCTTATCTCTTTTGCTTTTGTGCTGAAGTCTCATTGGTTGCAGTTGTGCATTTTAAGGGATGACGAATAGGGTAATAAATTGCAGGAGAAAGCTTGTGTCACTTTTCATTTAGGAAGAGTTTCATGTATCAATCACATATGATGGAAATGTCATAATGCAAGTGAAATTTATTACGATTTTTGTTTAAACTGTATATATATATATATATATATATATATATATATATATATATATATATATATATATATATATATATATATATATATATATGTGTGTGTATATATATATATATATATATATACATAATTAGGGTGTGTTTAAGCTTATCATAGTAGTGAAGAACACTTAGTTTGTAAGCTTTTGAAGATGACTACCTAGTCAATGTTAGCTCCGATTTTAAAGTTTTTCACCAGTATATGGTTTGTCTCTTAAATTATTTTATTAACAGCGACTGCCCAGCTTTTGTCATTTTAAAATTGTGAGCAATTTCTTAAATGGATGTTGTAATCCTAAGTATATGTACAGCTCTCCTAAAAAGTGAGCAATTTCTTAAATGGTTGTTGTAATCCTAAGTATATGTACAGCTCTCCTAAAAAGGCATAAAGTACATCAAATTATCATTCTGCCACACAAAGTTATAGAGTATTCATAATTCTTGCGGAAGTTTTCGGAAGAATTATGAATAATTTGTTGCCAATTAACTCTCACCTTGTTTTCAAGAAGCTATTCACGGCAAGGCAAATGCACTTCATTTTAACTTACTTTAGACGTCTTTTATCAATTTTCCTTTTTGATGTGTGGTCTGCGGTGTATGGGATCCACTTACCTTTGACATTTTTGGACGGCTCCGAAACTTTCCAGATCTGAACTTTAATTTGCTACTAGAAGAGAACAGTGTTTAACCCAGGTCCTTCCTTTCCCCTATCAGGACTTTTGAGGACTGTCCTTTGTTTATAATGAAAATGAAGCCAGGTTTGAACAAGAATTTATTGAGCTTAAATTTGGGGATAATATGATTTCCATCTTTGGTAATACGTATCATCAAAATATGCAGCTACCGATTTTACAGGTTTATTTTGGACAGTTAGTTCATCCACGGTTCAACAGTTAAGGTATTAATGTGGCAGAAATGGGTGTGTTGTTTTACCTAAGCAACCACCTCTGTTAGGGGAAATTTTTGCGTACACACACACACACACACACATATATATATATATATATATATATATATATATATATATATATATATATATATATATACATACATACATACATACATATATGTATACGCACACACACATATATATGTGTTGTGTGCGTGTGTATGTGTACTACATTTCTATCCCATATAAGGATGATGCAATTTAAACTTTAAACTAGAACTAAACTTGTGGAAATTTTATAAGTTCAGGTCCATCTTAGGCCATAGCTCTCATACTCTCAAAGGTTCATTAATTTTGTTCTTTATAGAACGACTGAGATTATTTCTCTCCCAGTTAACCTACACGTGTCATTACAAATATGTGGGTAGATGAGCCAGATCGAACAAGATTAAGAGGCCAGGTGACGGAATCAAGATTGGCTGTTGCCCTAAGTTTAACCATGCCATTCCCTCCAACACGGTGAGGATGACGTTTTGTTGGCAGGACTCGACTTAGAGGTCAGTAGGAACGCCCTTCAAGTTTAGCTGGCAAGTGACCTCCACGGAAGGTGAAGTTCACCCCTCCAGACCATGCATATGAAGACCCATTCAGTTGCTGTTTTCCCAGTTGAACGTATAGTGTATGTTAAAGTTATAATCGTTTTTCGGCAAAAGCACAAGCCGGAACTTCCCTTCTGACAGTTGTCCTAGTTCCTACCTGGCGATCTTTAGAAGTCTTCCCACCTAGTGGACAGTTATTTTGCATAACGACACTAACGCTGTCCGGGCTACTCTTCACAGTATACCCTGTTGCTGAATTGCATTGTCGACAGTTAAGTAGAAAAGCCCCAGTTAAGGTCCCAATATACCACCCAAAGCATATATAACGTTTCACTAAGAAGGAACATTGGGACAGTGACCAATGAAAGTATATTTAGTTTAAGGAGAAGTAATCTTGCTTGTAGTGGAGCAGTTTGGGCTTTGGACCATACTGGAGCAACGTTTAATCCAGTCATTTCATTCAAAGCAACAGTCCTGACAGTTTTGAAAATATGCATTAAATATTTAAAGACACTTAACCAAGTTGCGTTTCACTGAAACTGACATGTCTGTCGATTCAAGATCATCTGTGGGTACGGTAGATGTTCTGAACTATATTTCTAAACATTCCGAATCATCGTGTTAATTCACTATGGCATTGTAAAAGTCATTAATACTAAAAATACTAAATTTTGTCTTATTGTCAAGTTCATTGTTGCTAAAGTCTGTATGCCATCATTTAGAATGATGGTGTTCATTGTTTGCTTGTAAAATTCATTGGTCAGACAAGAATATTCTGAGTACCATAATATTTATTGCAGTATGGAACATTGGTAGATATTTTTATGATTATGTATGAGTGATGAAAACTGATAATCTTCACTCATCTAAAACATTCAGATAACCAATGGGAAATTGTATTATATGCAAGGAACAGTGTCAGTCAGTATATTAACAGCGTGAAATTGCTTTCCAGTCAATTAGGAAATTAACTAAAGACAGTGAAGAGAACAGTAAATTATACGGATAACTCTCGTATATACTACGTTCCTTCAACACTTTTTCATAACACCACTGTCATTTTAATAACGGGTCGTTTGCATACGCATTTCTAGAAATCCATGCATGCGCTTATGAAACTGCATAATTTTCAGTTTCAAAGACATGGCCAAGAGTCATTCATCTTCAAAACGTTTTGATAACCATTACACTACTGCCTACTCGTTTACTTATGCTATATTTGTTTTTAGATTCAATAACCTGTCGTGTTCCTGATTTTAGTAGGCCACACATTCACTCTACCGTCACCTTCTCATTCATAATCGAGTAAATTGCTAGAGCCTTGCAACTTTTCACTTATTTTACAGGTTTATCAGATGTTCTAAATTCCGTTTCCCAAACGAACCCCCCCCCTCCCACAAAAAATAAATGAATTTATCACGTTGTTCACTATGACCGTTAGCCCCTATAAACACCCATGAAGTACCTCATTCTCTGAAGAGAATGACGTCGGTTGTTGAGTAAACCACATCATTCTTCGAGGTGGAATGACGTCCTTTTGGTGAGATAGTCGTTGCCCCCGAAACGCGATAAAGAAGCGGCCAATCTCTTGATAATTTCGTCGCCTGAGAAAACACACCCATCCTGTTCACGTCCCCACCCCTCCTTCCCCTGACAGGTTCCCTGGGCTGTTATGAATGACTTATAAACGTGCATTTTGTATATACTGTTTTCAGAATGGATAAGATTAGGGATATGGCCAAGTAATCTTAAACCCAGCCTGGATATGGGAGGGATTTTATTTGTATATTTTTATTTTCTTCAGTCTGAGGACGAGGCGGTCTTCATTGCACTTTTCTTTGAGTTTCCCATCAATCCTTTTCTAGTAAAAGGATGAAGGGTGTTTAGCCAGGTTGTCACGGGTTGATTAAACTGAGATAAATTACTAATTTAGATTCATTTTTTAAGCATGGCTTTTGTTTATTATAAAGCTACTTTAAAGTCTTGGCAAAGTGCAGTACTAAAATGCTAATTTGTATATTACGAATTTTGATTATTTCTCATAAACAGTTAAGAGATATTCTGCACGATGCATTCGGAATTCTAACAGTTTTCTTTATTTGAAAAATCAAAGTAGATTTCCCGAAAGAGATGCAGATCTGTTGCAAAGCATGGGAATAAGGAAACTGCCTCATTGTTGTATTTCTCTGAGAAAATAATCTTTGTTTTTAAGCCACGTGATTTTACAATGTAGTTTTTAACCTTCGGGAAAACCTCTTCCTTATATTACAAAATTCAAAAAAGGTTCAGAGATCTCTGTTGCATTCCACGTTATGCACGTACTAGAAAATTTTATGAGTTGAGAACATAAATTACATGTAAAAAAAAAACTTCCGTACTGCCATCATTTATCTTTTATCATATCGGTCTCTTCCTTCTAACAACTTATCATCAAGGCTGAAGGTAAACATTTATGACGAAAGGGAGGTGTCTTTGTTTATAGAGGCTCTCTCTCTCTCTCTCTCTCTCTCTCTCTCTCTCTCTCTCTCTCTCTCTCTCTCTCTCATCAGGTCTAAGGACGAACTGTAAGAGGTTCATAGGTTGTAGTCAGAGAAATTTTTATAAAGGTTATGATGTCTCGGCTCATGTACGCGATTTGGCTTTATGGACGAAATTAAGCAGTAAGGGCAAAAATGTTTGAATCCTACTCATATTTTCTGGAAGCCCCTAAAATGTGAATACGCTTCAGCTATATATTTTTTTGTTGTTGTTGTTGATGTTGTTTCTGTCCGCACGTTACTTGGTTAGAACGTGAAACAATAATATCGAATAGATTATTGAAGAATTATATAGACGGGCAATACCCATTTATATATATATATATATATATATATATATATATATATATATATATATATATATATATATATATATATATATATATATATATATATATAACATTTTATGAATTATATGTATGATATCGTAATTAACAAGTTAACGTATGCATAATAAAGTTTAGGCTAACCGGCGTTTAGGCTCTTAAGAATAAGGGTATCAATTCTTGAGTAGGCTGATTTGTCGATTCAAAAATGACTACACTTGAGTAGAGCTCTTTCTGCCTAGAAAAGTCGGTTGAAAGTTCCGGATAATTATATTTTACGTAAGGCATTTGCAGGCAGTGGCGGGAGCGGGGTAGTGCTGTCAGTACACCTCACGCGGTATACTGTAGACATTCTTAATGTTCTTTGCAACATCCCTTCTACCCTTAGCTGCAACCTCTTTCATTCATTTAACTCTACCTCCGTTCATATTTTCTTTCTTCCACTTTACTTTCCACCTCTCCTAACGATTGTCCCACAGTGCAACTGCGAGGTTTTCTTTCTGTTACGCCTTTAAAACCTTGTTCACTTTCAATTTCCCTTTCAGCGCTGTATGACCTCATAGGTCCTAGCCCTTGGCATTTGGCCTAAATTTTATATTCCATATATTCCATTAGTAAGGCAGTCCATCTCCGTCAGTGATCCAGTAAGAAAGCTAGACTGTTAGTCTTTTGTTGTCCGCTGAGTCTTCAGTAGTCTGACATGATTAGTAGACCTCGACAGCTGTACTTCTCAGTTATTATCGAACTGAAGTCGGTGATTTAGAGTTGCTTTAGGCAATAACTTTGCGCGTATCTTCGAATGCAAGGGGAACAATGATACGATGAAATCCTTGTTTCGATGTACGGTTTTCAAGCCATATGAGGAAATCGTTAGAAATTTCCTCAAGCCGGATTTACTTTGTAATGAAAACCTTAACTCTTGAAATAATGAAATCTCTGTAGGTGGTACTCTAAATTCATAAGGACCATATTTTCCGCGATGTGAGTTCGTCGTTGGACGGGTCGGTATCGTTCTCGGCTAGCGCTCTGCTGGGCCCGCGTTCGAGTCCCCTGCCGGCCAATGAGGAATTAGAGGAATTTATTTCTGGTAAAAGAAATTCATTTCTCGCTATAATGTGGTTCGGATTCCACAATAAGCTGTAGGTCCCGTTGCTAGGTAACCAATTGGTTCTTAGCCACGTAAAGTAAGTCTAATCCTTCGGGCCAGCCCTAGGAGAGCTGTTAATCAGCTCAGTGGTCTGGTTAAACTAAGGTATACTTAACTTCTTCCGTGATGTGGAGTAGCCAGTGAGTCGAGTTAAAGATCCAGTACGATTAATGAAATGGCGTTATACTAAATGAATTATAAAGAGAAATTACTCAAAAACTCTTGCTGAGAAATTAAACAACATGGGATGAATAGGGAACGAACCAGCGCACCAAGAGGTGAAATAGTAATAAAGGGCGTTAAAGCACATCAAAGCCCTGCAAGCACTGCAAGCACGCAAGCGAACCCTTTTATCCCATAGGTAGAATGGTAAGCACTCCAACCGCACAAGTGCATTGGCGATGGAAACACATCAAAGCAATTTTGGAAACGCAAGCACACAGACTCCCTGATCATGTGCTTGGCGTTTAAACACGTGAGAAGAGGACAAGAGCTTTCTCTCTCTCTCTCTCTCTCTCTCTCTCTCTCTCTCTCTCTCTCTCTCCGTTACGAATTATAATTAAATTGATACAATTATTTGCCTTATATATATATATATATATATATATATATTATATAGAGCTCCCACATACTGTGTACAAAAAATAAAAAAAATCCCTTCGGTAAACGTTGAAACGGAAAATTCTCTCTTCTCTCTCTCTCTCTTCTCTCTCTCTCTCTCTCTCTCTCTCTCTCTCTCTCTCAGGTGAAATAGAAGCGTCCCCACAAAATCAACATTAGTTTTGAGGGGGTGCTCACAAACCATGCGGAAAAATTACGCAAGGGAAATCCATCTCTTCATCTGCTTGAGTATTCATCTTAAGCGAGAGAGAGAGAGAGAGAGAGAGAGAGAGAGAGAGAGAGAGAGAGAGAGAGAGAGAGAGAGAGAGAGATATCTTGAATCCTATGGAGTATCTGAAAATTATAATCTCCAATGACCTATTCGTTTACATAGTGTAACACCAGTTGGTTGTAATGTTTTTTGATGCAGTGAAATTCAAGTGATACACAGTTTTATTATATACTTGAAGCCGATTGCACTTGGCTATCATCCAGCCCCTATTTCCTTTTGGTGAGTACTGTACATGTTTGTATTTGCATAGTTATTTTTCATTTTTGTAAAATTTCTCATAAGATATAAAACCGTTACTGTTTTGTTACCCGCCATGCGAATAAACTCACATTGTTTTTTCAATCACACATTGTGGATGTTTATCATATTTTACATCATAAACACAAACAATTTTTTAATTACAATCTCTAGCTTTTGGGAAGCACTTTACCATCTTTAGACAGTTGAATGATGGGAAGACACAGAGACGGTTCCACTTCACCATCGTGAATTCGACGAAACCGTCGTTGTCCTCCACCTGTTTCATGATAATTAGAAGGTATTTGATATTTCCGTAAATTTGCTTCGAGTGCTTGACCTGTTTCTGATTTTTAAGTATGTATTTAATTAGGCGTTATATACGCGAGTCTTGTTCATCAGTATTCATTGTTGGGATGCATTTCTTTTTATAAATTGGTTAGGTATCAATTTTAGTTTTCTGTAAAAGAAAACTATTGAGATGGCTTTGTCTGTCCGTCCGCACTTTTTCTGTCCGGCATCAGATCTTAAAAACTACTGAGGCTAGAGAGCTGCAAATTGGTATGTTGATCATCACCCTCCAGTCATCAGACATACCAAATTGCAGCCCTCTAGCCTCAGTAGTTTTGATTTTATTCAAGGTTAAAGTTAGCCATAATCGTGCGTCTGGCACTGCAACAATACAGGCCACCACGGCCGGCTGAGAGTTTTATGGGCCGTGGCTGAGAGTTTCATACAGCATTATACGCTGTACAGAAAACTCGATCGCGCCGAAGAAACTTTGGCGCATTTTTTACCTGTTTAAAATGCGTAGACAGGTAGAATGCAAAAGGCGTTATGGAAGTTAGAATGGAGCTGAATGGCTCCAGACCTCATAGTTGCTGGTGAAGCTGTTATAAGATTTCTATTTCAAACCGTAAGACCTGATTAGTTCAGTTACAGAATCTGGCTGATACCCTTACCTTTCAACAGTACACTAGTTAATTAGAGCTTAGAATTCCTTCCCATTTATTAAAACTTTAAATTCTTGAAGAGTGCATTTATGTACATGAGCAAAAAGAATCACCTCTTTCTCTATGAAATTCTTTGTTCCATGTTTCCTATGAATTCTTGTATGTTCATACTGGTGAGTAGACATCCCCGTACTTCGAAGTGTGTCATTTTGTCATCCGACTGTCATCTTGACGATCTATTAGCAATTGTGGTCGCTGGGTGCATCATATAGAAGAGGTTTAGCATATTTTCTTATTACGTCTTAACATTTCCAAGTGGAGGGTGTTTTTTTTTTCTCAAATAAACACCTTGGCTGCACACCAGACCAAAGTAAATATTACCCATTTATTGAATACAAGTGGTAATCTTCATACGGGCCCTCATTGGCTGGCTAGTTGTTAGTTCAAAACCGTTGACAACACTAGGATCTTCCTCCTTGTTTAATATGTACATGATTTGATAACATCTAAACAACACTCTTGGAAGATAGGGGGCCTAAATGTAATGGAACATCAAGAATCATTTTCTGTCAAGGAACTATGGGATTGTAGACCTACTGGTCATATTACAAATGTCCTCTTTTCGAGCACAGGCGAGATAGACTACTACCGAAGAGGATCTCTTCTTTTGGCTCGAGTCACGTGACTTGAAATTGCGTCCCGCTGCAGACAAAAGGACCAATTAGACGGGTGCTTTTGGAAGCGTTTGGAGGAGGGAGTAAGGGTGGAAAGAGGGAGTGGGTTAGATTGTTTGCCATTGGGGTTTTTGAAAGGATTTTCCGTTTGTCTGACACATAAAAGATTAGCTTCTGGGGAGTGAAGATAATGGTTCACTAGTATCTTGTTCCTTTCTCTCTTTCGAATTTTGCATTCTAAGGCACTTCGTGGAGACAGGGCGGATCGTGCTTTGCTAGCTAACAGTTCCAAACACTCCGTGCTTTAGTGGATTATTTTGCATTTGCTTCATTGCAGAAAGAGATAAATGCAGAAATAAATCTCTACGTAAAGAAATCTCCACACATTATGCCTTATAGCCTACACATTGTTTTTTAACCTGTTAACTTTTTATTTTTCACCTTTATTAACTCACAAAATCATAATGACTATTTGTCTTCACATTAGCCATCATATCGCCGGACAACATCCAGCTACTTAAACGTGTGATTTTGTTTTTTAAGAAACACTTATAGGCATTGAAAGATTTGAGAACACTCGGGGAAGATTACCAGCAAGGGAATTAAGAAAATTTTTCAAATATTTTTTCTCAGTCAAAAAAAAAAAAAAAACACCTTTAGTAGCCAGCGTTTTTGTTGCAATATTCAGTGAATTTCAGTTGTCTAATAATGAATTTTAAGATAATATATCCGTTTCCAGTCGCTAGAATGGATCAACTTTGAGAGATCCAAAGAGCTTTCGGCCTTCTTAATCTGAGCAAGTCATTTAGGATGGGGTTGCAAGCCCCATGCATTTCCTTCCTCTGTTGCGACCAACCACAGTTACATCAATTTGAGTACCAATCAGGGGATCATGTATGTATGTTTGTATGTGTGTGTATATATATATATATATATATATATATATATATATATATATATATATATATATATATATACATATATATGTACATATATATATATATATATATATATATATATATATATATATATATATATATATATATATATATATATATATATATATATATATATATAAAGGATACAGGCAGGACAGCAAATCAGTCAGACATATCAAGGATTGAGGGCAGTGGAAACAGACTGGTACATAAAAACATCTTTATTTTTGCCGACGTTTCAAGACAACTAGTCTCATTTTCAAGGCTGCAATAAAAGAATAAATATTGAGAATACATATAAAATATACAAAATCTCTTTTAAAAACATTTGTACATAACCATAGTTCATGCGTTGCTGGGGGTACCAACCTATATAGAAGGGAGAAGGAGGGCGACTGGAATACGGGCAAGTGAAAAGCAAGGAAGACGGTTACGACAGGTAGAGAGGGGTGGAGGAGTTTTGGGCATTCAACAATGGTACTGTCTGTTTGATAATTAGCGATTCCAGAATAGATAGTGCTAGCTCGGAAGAGGCCATTGTAATGATTTTAGATTGATCGTATTCAATGTTATTACCACATTTTTTGGCACGCTCTCTGATATTTGAAAATTCGGGATTACTTAGTTTATTGCCCGTCCGATAGCTCACACCTTTGTGAGAATCGGCGCGAACCTTGAGAAGTCTTTGGGTGCAACCCACGTAAGTTCCTCGAGAACACCGAGGACAATCATATACCACACCAGACGTCATAAGGTCGTTTAAACGGTCTTTAGTATTGAATAAAGAACCTATTTTCAAAGGGTTCTTTGGAATTAGATTAATTTTTACTGCTCCATAATGGCTAGAAATGATTTGAGAAAGTTTTTGGCTAAAAGTTTCATCATGTACAAATGAAACACTGGCATAGACTTCAAGTTTGGGAACAGTTGGAATCTTGTACTTTGGCATGAAGTTGTCCTCTAATATTTTCCGCACATATTGAAAGAATAAGTTTGATGGAAAATAATTGTTGGTGAAAAAACAATGTAAAAATTGTATTTCCTTATTAAAAACATGCCAGTTCGAGGATAAATGGAAGGCTCTATATAAAAGAGTAGACAAAGCATTTAGTTTAAAATTAAAAAAGCAGCTACTATAAAAGTTGGATCCTAAACCAGTAAAAGTGGGTTTCCTCCAAACACTCGTGTTAAAACAGTCTGATTCTCGTGAAACTGAGACATCTAAAAAGGATAACTTATTATCCTGTTCAACTTCAATACTAAATTTTATATTCGGATGTCTACTGTTAGCGAAATCGAGGAATGCTTCAGCATCAGACCGAGATCTAAACAAGGTAAAAGTATCATCTACAAACCTTTTTGTAGAATAAAGGAAAATACTGAGAGGGCAGCTGTCCAGCAACTGCTCCTCGAAGTGACACATAAAAATATTTGCGAACGTTGGGCCCAGAGGGGAACCCATCGCCATCCCATCAATTTGTTTAAAAGCAGTGTTATTAAAAATAAAGGCAGTGTCCAGCACAGCAAGTTCAAGGAATCGTCTAAAATCATCGGAGTTAAAATTATGGAATAAGGTATTAGGATCCGGAAATAATTTACGCATAATCTTGAAATCTTGAAAAACTGGCTTCAAACAAAGATATTATCATAACTCGACCAGATAAGGGAAAAGGTACTGTCATTCTGGATCGAGATGAATATTATAATAAAGTTAATACTATTTTAAGTGACCTTACCAAATTTCAGTCACTTGGGACCCTGCTTTCAGTACCATTTTTAAAATCGAGGATAAAATAAACCGCTTTTTAAATCATTTGAAAAAGAATAAAGCTATTTCTGAAGAGGTATATCGGTCTCTTTTTTAGCACAGGTGGTTCTTTCGGTGTCTTATATGGTCTCCTAAAACTCATAAGGAAGGTGTTCCTATGAGGCCTATTCTGACAGCCTACGACACCCCTAATTATAAATTGGCAAAATTTCTGGTCCCTCTTTAGAACCTCTCACCAGAAATGAATATACGTTGACGAACTCTTACTTGTTCAAGAACGCCATTCTCCTCAAGACTCAGACTTAGTTATGGCTAGCCTTGATGTCGAGTCTCTATTCACAAATGTTCCTGTTGAAGAGACCATTGACATTATTATGCGTAAATTATTTCCGGATCCTAATACCTTATTCCATAATTTTAACTCTGATGATTTTAGACGATTCCTTGAACTTGCTGTGCTGGACACTGCCTTTATTTTTAATAACACTGCTTTTAAACAAATTGATGGGATGGCGATGGGTTCCCCTCTGGGCCCAACGTTCGCAAATATTTTTATGTGTCACTTGAGGAGCAGTTGCTGGACAGCTGCCCTCTCAGTATTTTCCTTTATTCTACAAAAGGTTTGTAGATGATACTTTTACCTTGTTTAGATCTCGGTCTGATGCTGAAGCATTCCTCGATTTCGCTAACAGTAGACATCCGAATATAAAATTTAGTATTGAAGTTGAACAGGATAATAAGTTATCCTTTTAGATGTCTCAGTTTCACGAGAATCAGACTGTTTTAACACGAGTGTTTTGGAGGAAACCCACTTTTACTGGTTTAGGATCCAACTTTATAGTAGCTGCTTTTTAATTTTAAACTAAATGCTTTGTCTACTCTTTTATATAGAGCCTTCCATTTATCCTCGAACTGGCATGTTTTTAATAAGGAAATACAATTTTTACATTGTTTTTTCACCAACAATTATTTTCCATCAAACTTATTCTTTCAATATGTGCGGAAAATATTAGAGGACAACTTCATGCCAAAGTACAAGATTCCAACTGTTCCCAAACTTGAAGTCTATGCCAGTGTTCCATTTGTACATGATAAAACTTTTAGCCAAAAGCTTTCTCAAATTATTTCTAGGCATTATGGAGCCGTCAAAATTAATCTAATTCCAAAGAATCCTTTGAAAATTGGTTCTTTATTCAGTATTAAAGACCGTTTAAGCGACCTTATGACGTCTGGGGTAGTATATAAATATGATTGTCCTCGGTGTTCTCGAGGAACTTACGTGGGTTGCACCCAAAGACTTCTTAAGGTTCGCGCCGATTCTCACATAGGTGTGAGCTATCGAACGGGCAATAAACTAAGTAATCCTGAATTTTCAAATATCAGGAGCATGCCAAAAATGTGGTAATTACATTGAATACGATCAATTTAAAATCATTACAAGGGCCTCTTCCGAGCTAGCACTCTCTATTCTGGAATCGTTAATTATCAAAACAGACAGTACCATTGTTGAATGCCCAAAACTCCTCCACCCTCTCTACCTGTCGTAAACCGTCTTCCTTGCTTTTCACTTGCCCGTATTCCAGTCGCCCTCCTTCTCCCTTCTATATAGGTTGGTACCCCAGCAACGCATGAACTATGGTTATGTACAAATGTTTTTAAAGAGATTTTTGTATATTTTATATGTATTCTCAATATTTATTCTTTTATTGCAGCCTTGAAAATGAGACTAGTTGTCTTGAAACGTCGGCAAAAATAAAGATGTTTTTATGTACCAGTCTGTTTCCACTGCCCTCAATCCTTTTTATATATATATATATATATATATATATATATATATATATATATATATATATATATATATATATATATATATATATATATCTTTGTTTTTATGGAAAGGTAAGCGGGACGGGCATCTAAGTGCCCTATTAGTCCAGAGCTAAGTAAACAAGAAAAAGTCAAAGGAGGGAAGTAGGTAGGGCTAAACCAAGAGGGGATCAGGTGAACTGCCTATCAAAGGATGAAAAGTTATAAAGAGTCCGGAAAAACAAAAGCTGTAAGGAAATTCCAGAATTAGGCAGCTGATGAAAAAAAATAAAATTTATAGGACAGTAATTGTGGGAAAAGCACTTCACGGGTATTATGAAGATCCTGATAGTATGAAGAACTCTTGCACTGAGGTTTACTTGACAATGACCGAACTAGTACCTGCAGAAGAGAGAAAAACAAGCCACGTTCTGGAGGAGAGAGCGAGAACGAAGAAATATCACCCCGATGATTTGGAAGCAGATTTAGCAATGTGAGCTAGGAAGGGAGAGGTTCGATTGCAGTATAAGAACAAAATTAAATTTGAATTCATCCATCTGTAGAAAAGCAGTGATTTTTGGATGCAATAAATGTAAATAGAGCTAAATTGGTGATTTGTCAAAGACAAGAACGATGCAACTTGATCGCCCAAACTGTTGACGGAAGGAAGGGTTCGATTGCAATATAACCAAAAATAAAACATTTAAATTAATTATTCCATGGAAAAAAAGATTTTTATGAGGAATAAATGTAAATAGGGCTTATAATTTCTCAATTTTATGGAGGGAAAGAGTAATGCAACAATAACTGCGCTTTAAAACATGCAGCACTGACAGGCTGATTTTAAGATTAATTGCTTTGTATTTATTATTGTTTTACATTACTTTGGTACGCTTTGTTTTGTATTTTACACTTGCATCCAGTTTTATAAATACTTATATTTGTAAGTAAATTGCAGTTACGTGATATTAAGTATTTCAGACAGCGCTGTTCCTGCAGTTAACAGCGGGGCAACAACAGCACCAACGTCCGCGCCTGACTCTCTTTATTATGCGAGGCGACTCATCCGTATTGACACAGAATTCCAGCTTGGTCACCCACGGTCACATCATTTGACAAAACCTTGAAGGCCCTTGTAAAACCTCGACAATTTATCAACCCGTACCCCTCGGTGCTTAGGGATCCCTGTCGGGTATATCTCAAACGGGGGATAGGACCTTCATCCCCCTTACGCTACTTCAGCCGTCTATCAAAGTGGCTGAGAAATAAACAAAAGGAGTAAGAAGGGGTTCGAAGAGACCCGGTGTAGTCCTGCGTCGCCCAGACGACCACCTCTGTCGTAAATACGACTGTCTTTCTAAAACCCTCCTTCGGGCTACATCGCACGTTGAGGAGTACGGGGAAGTTTTCCTTATTCATGTGTAGAGCCAGAGTTTCCTCGCTTCCTTAATTCTTTTTCGTTGTCAGTTACATTTTCCCTACTTGTTCTTGCTGAATAGCGACGCCTTTAACATCGACATCCTCGCAAATAAAGGAAGCCAGTCCGTGTTTATACTAAGCTTTGGCATTCAGGGTTTCCAAGGTGGGACACTTGGCCCTCTTAAGAAGTTGCACGGTTGACAGTCACGCTCCTCTAGCGAATTTTGACTCAGTCTCGTCCAATAGATCTTACGGTTAAAGGATGCAAGGGCCAATATTCCCTAACGGTGATCGATGGGTGACGGGAGACGAAGCCGGTACTAGGCAGGCATAAATGAGTTGCAGAAAACCTTTTGTAAACAGTGTCACTCAGGCCCCGTTATAGCTTGGATAAACGAAAGGTCACTGTCGGTGAGATTTTGTTACGAAAATGGTGAAGTCTTTTTCTAAACGCACCTTGTCCTCTTTTAGTCGTAGTCGTGTGGTAGAATCTAATGGTTTTACAAACACGGGACTAAACGCGGGTGATTGTCGAGCTAGTCATCGAGTCGTGGAATTACCGCTGTCCAACGTCGGTCCCAAAGGAGACTGAGAGACAGTTCGACGGTCTAAAGACTGCTGGAAATTGAATATGGTGCTTGTTTCCTCGAAATTTTTGTCTTTTGTATTCGTGCCCTGTTCAGTTCTCGTTGCCCTTTTCGTATTTGTGACTCCTCTGGTTTTGAAGTTAAAGAAATTAAACAAATTGCAAGGTGACGATGAAGCCATAGAAATTTAAGCTTTTCGGTAATCCTCATGTTAGAATAAATAACCTACGTTGCGTTCTTGTTTCTGAAGCGATAATGTATTCTGTATTAACCAGATAAGCCATTTTTCTATATATTATCACGGATTAGTTTAAAACATTTATTTATTTCCCAGTTATATTCTTTTCAACTCCGCACTGTTTATTGTAATGTTAGCTATTTATTTATACATCATTGATTACAAAATATTTACAGGTACAAGGGCATTACTGTTCAGTAATTCAGTGGGAATTAACGAAGGCAGTGACTGCAACTGAACTGCTGCTAAGCTATGGAAAAAAATTTTTACTTGATAAAGAGAACTTTCGCGTCTATTATTATTATTATTATTATTATTATTATTATTATTATTATTATTATTATTGTAAGGCAGATTTGCATACTGCCATTTTGTTGTAATTTTCAAGACCAGGAACTCAGAGGATCAAAATTGGGTTAATCTTCTGAAAATTACTTGAAAACGGAGCAGTAGAAAGACGATTGAATTTATCTTATGGAATCTTATTAAAGAATCTTACTAACTCCACCAGCCATGTTGAATGGAAGTCATGTTTTGACTTTATTTTGCATGTTTATCTGCATGTTAACACTATATCTCAATCATAAGCGATCTTACGTAGAGGAAACGTTTGATAACACCATATGCATTATGGGGCCTTCAGGAGAAATCAGTCACAGCGTTGTAGATTGATTTCTTTCTTGGTCATTCGAATGGATAGGGATTTTTTTGGCCGTTTAAATGCATCTTAGCTGGCTACACATCTCGGGTATCTTCCGTGCTGTTAAATTTTATCGGTAAATACCAAATGAATAACTTTGTTCTCTATAGATCAGAGGTAAGGGTCACCGTCAAATTCATGATGATTATTTTAAGTATATAAGCAAAGATATTGGGAGCTGAGCGAGCTGCAGATTATTAATTATAAATGCATGAGAGCACACAAAAAGTGACGAATAAACCAGTAGTCAAGGTCAACCTTCGTGCTTTTAGCAAGGGGTGTTGTGTGGATTGGTGAAATGTTGCTGCTGAATACTCCAGACATTATTATCACCAATATTAATCAGAATGTGCGTGCATACTCGTAGGTAATGTGGACTCAAGTCCATTCTCAAGGTTGTTTTGGATGTTTGTTTTTTTTTTTTGAGGGCAAGTAAACGGGTAAGCTCTTCCAGGATTCTTCAAATGAATTACCTTCTGTGCTTTTGACTGATTGCCTTAATTACCAAATCTCTTCTCTTTCGCTTCGATTTCGGAGCATTCATTTGTACAACGTTCATATTTTTTATCGATATATTTATCAAATTCTCGTTTTACACAGCATTGGAATTTTCTATCTGCTTCTCTTTTTCCCAGCACCTACGTCTGTCTACCTTTAAAAGGCAAGTCTCTCACGCTTTATGTGGCGAAGCCATGTCACATGAGCATTTCACAACAACACTGCTTGGTCCCACACCTGTACTTCCACTATTACTCCATTTGTCGTCAGTGTTATTTTCTTATTCAGTCTTATCATACAAATACATTATTTTTCCTGCAAGTATACTGGCTGTCAGAAGAAAATATAGATTCAAAATAATTGAACGATATGGTTACAGACTATTTTTTGGCAACCTTATAAATTACTTTATTAAAGACATTATTTTGTCATATTTGCGGTCAGAACTGGTATACACATCACATAGCAACAGGGACAGTAATATTTGATGATTCTGGGTCATTATTAAAAATAATGTATATAAATACTTTAAAACGAAAAATTATAAAATATAGTTTAGGAGAGTTTTTTTTTTAATACGAGTAAGTAAAATTTTCTTTTCATAGAGATTTTCGCGGGCAAAAGGTTTAATTAGTAATATTTCCTGTTTTGTATATTTTTATAACATATTTTGCTTGTTATTTGACTTTGGTTTCAATATGCAGCTTTGTCTTATTTCTATTTGACATTTATCTATTTTTGCGTAATGGATATTCAGTTTGTTTAGGGTTCTCTTTGTCTCTCTGTCTTGATTATTTTCTCCATTTGAACCGTTTTTGGCGTTCACATCTTCGCAGCCAATTGTATTTAGATCGCTAATAAAATGTCCTAAACACGTAAACTTAAGCTTCTTTTCCTACTTCAGTATATTTTTTTTATTTATTTTCGTTTCTTTTAGGTTCTGCAATGCGGCATTAAGTAAAGGCACTTTTCCTGGTCGGCTAGAATCTATTATCAGAAGTAAAAAAAATGAAATAAAAAAAGTAAAAAAAAAAAAAAAATAAGAAATCACGTACATCCAGTCACCTAAAAGAGCCCTTCGGAACAGGTCCCAGATCTCCTTGATATCTCTTCTTCCGTATAATTCAAACATCACGCCCATGAAGTCAGCGTGACAATGCTGCCAATGGTGTCGCGCAGCGGTCTTTGGAGGGTTGTGTTGCAGTGTTACCACACCTTTTTAATGACAGTTGTACATTTCTAGATTGCGTTACCACACCTTTTTAATGACAGTTGTACATTTCTAGATAGTGTTACCACACCTTTTTAATGACAGTTGTACATTTCTAGATTGTGTTATTTGTAATATTGGTTTGTTTTAGGTTGACAGCCTGCATGTAGGAACGTTACCGTAGCTTTACTTCATCATCCAGCAGTTAGCATGTCTAGATCTTTAAACCTTGGTAATTAGATTCGTGGTACGTGAGTGTTCTTTAATAATTCTATGAATTACTAGTAATATTGGTCATTATTTGGTGTCAGTGAATATCATAAGGTAACTTAATTTTAGTTACGGACGCGGTTCATCATAGTTTTATTCAGTCGTTGGGTTTTGGAAGGAGAACAAGTGTACCTTTATGGATTTAGGTAACGTTTGAGGCCCAGTGGAAAATTCTTCGCTTGTCTGGTCAGTGTCGTCTGGTAACAGTTGATTTGAACTCAAATTGCCTTTTCACTTCACTCCCCAGCAAATACAAGTGCATTCTTGTGTGAATCGCTTTGCTTTTGAAGTTTTGCAGAGTCAGTACACACATTGTCTCTCTGTCACGCTTATGAACGTGCGCACGCTTTTACTTTTATGCGAGGAGTAGAATTACGTAATAAGGTATATACGAAAGTTTCATGTAAATCTGTTGAAAGAAACTTGGAAAGCAGACATAGTCTATCATTTATTTTTTGTATTAGACCTCTTGGATACATGGCCAAACTTGTATTCATGTCACTGCCAGACCTATGCCAGTTTACAGACTAAATAGAGTTAATGAAATCCCTAGAATCATGACTTCGAAAAGTAGAGCAAATGAACCAATAAAACGCATTTTATTGCAGTAAAGAGTTGGGCTTAAAAGTGTAAATATATATATATATATATATATATATATATATATATATATATATATATATATATATATATATATATATATATATATATATATATATATATATATATATATATATATATATATATATATATATATATATATATATATATATCTTACAGTATTCGCACTTTTACATGTTCTTGTTCTTTAATTGTATATAGCATTGAGATTTTCAACAGCGCGGATCTCAAACGATCAAGGGATTAACAAATGGATTTCCCAACATTTACAAAAACGTCATTTCTATTTTTCCTCTCTCACTCACACGGGCAACTGTCTCTTTTCTATCCAAGCCCCGAGGCGATCCATATCAGATATCCTTCCTCAGGCTCCTTCAGACTTTTTTTTACTCCATTCCTCCAGGAATCATCGCATAACAGAACTCTAGGCGATAGTTTAGTACTGTACAAGTTTCCCAGTGCCGCGTTGCTGTGATTTCGGGGAAACGATAAACGATGTGCCAACTTGGTCTTCTTGACGTTGTATTTAGATTAGGCAGAGGACCGATCATTATAAACAAACAGTCATACGATACCGTGGCACTTCCTAGAAGCGATTGCCACTTCGGCACTCAGGCTCGCTTCTATGATAACAATATCGCATAACTCAATTTCGTTTTCGAGAGCCGAAACACCGAACTTGTACAGCGTTGCAATTATTTTTATTCCCTATCGTCACCTATTATGATGACTGTCATTGATAGTAGCAGCAGTCAGAAAGATTTCTTCAAAGGGCATTATAACACGAAAATAAAAGCAGAGTAAAAGCATCACTGATAAATATATATTTGAAAATATAAAAAAATCAAATAAGGAAGATTTTATAGAGAGCGGGAATGACTCAAGTGAACTCTGTCGTCAGATGCAAATTCGTCCGTTATTCCACTTTCCTTTTTGGGCAGGAGATTATTCACAAATCTCACTTGTGCAAGGATGAACATCGCTGCGAAGTTGGACAAATTCCTTGGTCACGAATTCGTACGACATCGAGCGTCACACGGCATACATTTGTTGCCCTCTCTCTCTCTCTCTCTCTCTCTCTCTCTCTCTCTCTCTCTCTCTCTCTCTCTCTCTCTCTCTCTCTCGCAGAAGATTGTCTTTTGTTCCTATTTGCTCAAGTGATTGTTTATTATATGACTTCAGGACTTCCATCTGAGAGAGAGAGAGAGAGAGAGAGAGAGAGAGAGAGAGAGAGAGAGAGAGAGAGAGAGAGTATCTGTGGCCTTTGAGAGCATAATAAACAAAAATAACAGCTGAAGTGTCGTCGCATTGTTGATGATACTTCGGAACAAAAAGGACACGTTTACGTTGCTGTTGGGTTAGATCCGGAATCTCTGTTTATGTGTTTTTCTCGGCAGGTGTTATGCATTCACTATTCAAATGTGTCTTCATATGTATTATGTGCTTTCATTTGCCTCTTCCCATATAAGTATTGCAATGCCATGGTAGACTTCCCTTATTTCTCATTTTATTTTTATTCTCTTTTTTTTCCGGACTTTAACCTTGAATAATTTCGACAGGTTCGAAATTAAAGCTTTGAAATGAGAACTGACAAGATCCTGACGGAGGGAACGAAAGTTCTAAAATCCATCACTGTCACTGCACTATGCCCCTCCCTCTCTCCATGGTATCATGGTATTAGTTTTAATGTGATGGTTCAGAAAAAAAAAAAGGATTCATTGCTTCTACACTCGTCTTTTTCGATATAACTCAAGTTGGGTTTTAGTGCCCCACCGTCAAGAGCTTCCCATCTTTTCTAATAACTGATTTTCCCGTAGAGGTATCAGGAGTGCTTCAACAATTACTATTATTGTTATTCTTCCATACTATTTTGGAATACTATTGCCGTTGTCCACAGTAAACAGTAGGTCCCGTTGCTAGATAACCAGTTGGTTCTTAGCCACGTAAAATAAGTCTAATCCTTCAGGCCAGCCCTAGGAGAGCTGTTAATAAGCTCAGTGGTCTGGTCAAACTAAGGTATACTTAACTTTTTTCACATCGCTCCAATTCCTTTCCGGAAATTGACATCAAATAACTATCCTATCAGCGAAGATCAGCGTTCGAAATTTAAAACACGAATGCGTTCGAAATTTAAAACGCGAATGTGTTCGAAATTTAAAACGCGATATGTGTTCGAACTTTAAAACGCGATATGAGATGGGGGAAGAATGAAAGTTCCAAAGCACCACATGTGTTTCTCCAGCGTCCTCCTTACAAGAGCACCGAAAAAGTACGGTCAAACAAAACCCGAAGAATGGATTGCTCTGAATCTTTTTTATAATGTACCAGATCTATATTGTCGGGCATCGGTTTTAAGAGATTTCCAGATATCCGACTGCTTTGTTGATACGTTTCTTATTCTTACGCAAGACAGTAAAAACATTGCCATATTGTGGATAGATTTTTTTTTTTTTGCAAAGTTCCTTGTTTTTACATGAACCAGTTAAGGTGATTCAAGACCATCTATTGCTATAAGTGTGGCATTACCAGAATTGTTTTAGCTTTGTTTAGTGATTTCCATTATTCCAATCAACTTGAAGTCTACAAAACTACACACATACACATATATGTATGTATTCTTTTATTTACAAGCATTTTACCATAGAATGGATGGCTACAGATGGTAGATATATATAATGTATGCATGTATGTATGTACGTTTCTGATTATGTGTGGGGAATTGCACAGTCGTTAAACCATCTTTTTTCGACGTGCGAAAGATGCAGGTATACTGCGTCATATTTAATCAGTAGGGCTAACTCCGTCTCAAAAACAACTTGCTGAACCAGAAGAGTAATGCTTACACCATCTGCAGCCATCCATTCTATGGTAAAATGCTTGTAAATAAAAGAATACATACATACATACATACATACATACATACATACATACACACATACATACATATGCATATATGTGTGTGTATGTATGTATCCACATATCTATCTATCTATCCGTCGTTCAGTTCAGCAGTGATCAAATTGGATCGTGTGAATTTAACTAGAAGAAGTGAGGAAATCATATGAGCAGATCGATGAAAATGGGCCAAGATTATTACTCCTGAGTGGAAGAAGCGTAGGATTATTATGGAAAATCCAAAGATGAAGTCACAGAATCATCAGGGAGTGTTTTTGGGTAATGGAGGGTAGTGGTATAGATAAAAATAAGCAAGTGGTGATAATAAATGTTCAGTGAAATGAGTGGTTTAGTGAAAGGAAAAGTTTCTTTGAATATCTGAGCAGTGTGTGCAAGGGACATTTCTTTAAGGGAAATGTTCAGAATGAATGGGTGAAAGGTTATGCCGGTGACGGCATATGGTAGGATTTTGATTAAGAAAACGAAACAGATGACTGAGGAAGACCGGAGTGGATTTATGTGAAGAAGAGGATTCGTGAATTAAGTGTTTATTTCAAAATATTATTGTGAAAAGTTTGAGAGAGAAGCAAAAAATTTTCATACATTGACGTGCAACAGTCCTGTAGCAGAATCGACAGAGATGCTATTTGGAGTATGTGTGCTGTAGAAGCAACCTTGTTCAAGTATTAAAAGTTTCCGGATGAAAGTGAAGGTTGATTTAGAATGCATGCATCGAGAGGAAAAGAACTGGTGTATTTTAAAAATGTGTGAGATAACGGGATGTTTTTTCCCTAGGCTATTTAATATACTAAGGGATGAAGTTATGTGAGAAGTAAATGAAAGAATAGATGCTATGCAAAATTGTGAGGTGAGAAAACGAGTCGTCAAAGGCTCCTGGAATAGCTGGTGTTTTATACTGATACATTGTTGACTGGAAATAGGAAGAAAGAGAAACTTCAAAGAAAAACCAGTTTAAAAGTGCTTTTAAGGAAAGAGAGGTGAAAGTGAAAGCGAGCTAGAAGAAGAGTACGAGGGGAATTGGAAATCGTGATAAGTTGGTGGAAGAAAGCAGTTGTATATAAGTATATGTATGTGTGTGTGTGTGGACATTTATGAGAAACTGTATTGGACAATGGCAACGTGAGAGAATCAGCAGTGTTAAGTTTGGTGTTCGCTAATGTCTTGGAAGAGAAGAGAAATGTGTATGCAGTCCAAGGCGGACTGTATGAAGGGATTGGTAGCACCTACTTTCCCTTATTAAGGTAAAGTGTGTATTGTGGAAGTGAATGTATGAAAAAGATGGTGACTGTAGACGTATAAAGTAATGATATTCTGAAGATTTGGAGAAACTTAAAAAGAAACGGTACAAAGGTTAGCGTAGGTGAAGGATGGGTTATTGTTCTGATATTTTTTGGGCATGTAGAGAGAAAGAATAACAAATTGGTGACAAAATAAAAAGGTTGAGGATTAATTCGAAAGTTCTGGAAGAAGGAAGGGAAGGACCAAAAGAAATTGCTGGAAGAAGTAATAGAATGAAAAAACTCTTAATCTCCAGGGAGGGAAGGAGTACGTGCAAAATAGAAGCGGTTGAAATAATGTGCAAAAGAGGTTCGACATGCAGCTGGCTATCCTCCTGTGAAGGCATGTGTGGTGGCTAAATTTTTGTCTTTGTTTTATAAGTCTTCTGTACTTTCTAGTCCCTTCCTGGTAGTGGAAATGGAAAATAATAATACTAACAATGCTTTGAGCTCAAGGGTCTCAATAGGAAAAGCGGCCCGTTACGGAAAATTAAGTACAGAAGCAAAGAATAGACTATTAAAGAGAAGTATCAAAGAAAAACAAATAAGATAAATGATAATGCAACCGAGAAAATAAAAAAAACATAGAATATAGCTAAGACAAATAAATTACGAAATGAGATTCTTGTGCCTGCTCAGCAAAAAACCATTTGCCCCAACTTGAAACGTTTGAAGTTCCAATAATTCAAGTAAATTATAAGGAAGGTTCTTTCACACTTTGGTGACAGGAGGAATAAAATCTATAAATTAATGTTTGGTATTAAACCTCGGTTAAGGAAAAGCCATAATTTACAGTCTTTCAGGTGCTACTTTCCACATCGTTTATTCTGGGAAGATCTGAATGCAAATGATGATCAGAGTAATGAAAATGTTTCGATAACAAGAACCGCTAGCCAACTGAACGAAGTTCCCAAAGATTAATACTAAGATCCTAGGTAAGAAATGTATTGAAATCCGAAGGTTTTTTGCCCAAGAACTGAAGATGAGAAGACGAGAGGTAGCTGTTGAAGACCAAACTAGGGGACAGTATTGAAAAGAGGAAAGGATAACAGAATAAAAATATCTCCTCAGGAGTTACAAGCCTCCAGTTATTTAACTTCTCGAATTCATACTTTCTGGATACGCATGTTGCTACAAAGCCTTAGATCCAAATGTAAGAAATGAATCAGTTCGGATGTCCGTCGCAGGATTCGAACCTACTTCCGGAGTATCAGGATGAGGACAATGTGCCTACCTGACCTCATATTCTTGCATTTGGATCTAAGGCTTAGTAGTGACAAGTGCATCCAAAAAGTGTGAAGAATTCGAGAAGTTAAGAGGGCGTTATTGTTATTATAATTACATATGTGTCTGGTAAAAATTATTGTTATTATAATTACATATGTGTCTGGTATAAAATAATATATATATATGTATATATATATATGTATATATACAATATATATATATATTATAATATATATATATATATATATATATATATATATATATATATATATATATATATGTATATATACATATATATATATATATATATATATATATATATATATATATATTATAATGTCTATATATATATATATATATATATATATATATATATATATATATATATATATATATATATATATATATAATTAATATATATAATTTATGTACATTGCCACTAAAACACAGACAGAAAGATGTTAACCTATGTGAATTGACTGTTTTTTTTTTTTTTTTTTTTTGCTCTTTCTTATCATTTTAGTGTTTCGTTGTATATAGTTTGGAGAAGTTGGGGGTTTTTCTTTCTTGGTCAGAAGGAAGTCCCAGTGCTTCCGGCATTGGTTTTTCTCTTTGTCTGGCCTGTCCTGAACTTTGTTACTTCAAAGATAAAATGTTTGAAAGTAACCTACAGGCTGTCTCTCTCTCTCTCTCTCTCTCTCTCTCTCTCTCTCTCTCTCTCTCTCTCTCTCTCTCTCTCTCCTTACTTATGTGGAAGGGTCATTGTAATGCGTTTGTTAGTATGTACGACTTGGTGGAAGAATTGTTTTCATGTAAATATCCTTTATACACTTGACAGACTTCCTCTTTACTTTCCATTTTCAAGGGGTGATACGTAATATCGTCTCTATATTTGATGTGTTATCACTGTTTATAAATGATAGCGAAAGTGAGTGCGATGTATGAAATACTTCATCTGAATGCCGTGTTAAGTATTAGATTTTATTCTCTTGAGTATATCATGAGTAATGAGCTGAACTTTTGTTTGTGCTTACACATACACACACACACACACACAAGCAAGTGTGCTTGTTGCCTTGATTAGGACAGGTTTTTGAAAATGGAATTATTTCACTAAAAGAATACTTTCGAATTTTCCTTCAACCAAGCTGTTTCTCCTGAAGAGAAGTAGCTCCAAAGAAAAAGTGAGAACGATGTAAAAATCATTGCGCCAGTTTTACTGTAGCTGCTACAGTCAATTCCTAAATTTCCACAGCAGTAGTCGCATTATAGGCCTATATAGAATGTACTACAGCAGGGTAAGCCATCCCCATACGTACAAGGCGACAGTCACTTCCATCGTGTATTCATTGTTTCGCTTCCTGCATATTATGGTCCTTCCGTTCAGTGGCACTTCCATTCCCACCTATTCAGCATATTCAGGGTCCCAACTCTTCGGAATAGTACGCTTTTTCACCTCGTATATTCTTCTATTCTCTCCACATGATCAAACCACCTCAACTCGTGTTGCTTTTCCATTCATCAAACCCTTTATTGCTTTCTTTAATTCTCTATAATTACTTCCTTCCACTCTTGCATCATTTGGGTGTGCCTCCCTAATTCTATCCTCCATGATTAAAAAGAATATATACTCACACGTGCACACACATATATATTTATTTATATATACACAACCTGTTACCTTTTTATAAATTCATAAGATATTGGTCTGAATACTGGCTGGCGCAGATGCAGTTATATATTCCCAAACAGTGCAAATTATCTCAATAGCTCTTACCTATTTTTTTCGTAGTATATATATATATATATATATATATATATATATATATATATATATATATATATATATATATATATATATACATACTATATATATATACATATATATATACACATACATATATACAATGTATATATATTTCTTGTCTTTTCAGACTGAGTGACGGAGTTAGATACAGCCATGGCTAACAACTCGGAGGAAATCAGATGGATTGACCGAATCTGGGCTGTAACTTCAGAGAGGCCAGGGATGCTGGCGCATCCTTCATTTCACGTTCCTGGATAGCTAGATACATTAAAAGAGATGAACCCTTTGTTAAAAGAAACTGGAACAAAAATCCATATGACTGTCATCGCAAAAAGAGTGAGAGTTTTGGAAGGCCCGGAGCCCTTTCTCAGGAATCAAAAGACATCATAGCTGAGGCAGTGGCTAGACCAAGAAAGTCTTTACGTAAATTGGCGCTTGAACTAGAAAGTGGTATCAATTTCTTCTTGTAAAGTGAATTTCCAGGTACCTCCCCTGACCTTAATGTGTGTGAAAACATTGTTAGTATCTCAAAGGATCATGTTGAAGCGCACACAGTGAACTATGATGGTATACCAGGCCTTGGCGACCTGTGAAGAGAGGTGACCGAAGTGCTCAGGGAAATGGAGTTTGTGTCTCAGCTTTTTTGTGATTTGTTGAAATCATACCCCTCAAGAATGCAGGCTGTGGTACAGGCAGATGGAGGCCACACAAAATATTAAATACACAGAAACGTAAATAAATACCTGTTCTGAATTACTTTTGTTTTTGTCCATATCAATTTTAGTTTATGCTGTAGAGGGGGCGCGCTCTAATTTCGAAACACCTTGTATATATATATATATATATATATATATATATATATATATATATATATATATATATATATATATATATATATATATATATATATATATATATATATATATATATATGTATATATATATATATATATATATATATATATATATATATATATATATATATATATATATATATATATATATATATATATATATATATATATATATATGTATATACACACACATATATATATATATATTAATATATTATTATGAACATTATCTTCATGCTTGGTAACAGTGAGCTTCTTAGTCTTGACTGTTTATTAAAAATGAAGCAGCGTCCGTGTAAGTTGATATTTACGATATAGCTAGCTAACGGTTGTCAGTACCAAACTTTTACTGCCAACGAATGGTGTCTATAAACCATAATGTAAGCAAGGACCCCTGGAGCACTATTTTTGTTGAGTTAATGAACTCTTTGAAGTAGTTAATTTCTTGTCATTGTGAGTCTCTTTATAGTGGCTGTGTTATAAAACACCTTATGAGTTGTTTTACATGCAACTTTTTAAGTATTTAGTCGATGGTCAAAACGTTGTATCTATACAGATTCAAGGTGCTCCTGGTGAATGTGGATCTAATTAATGTTGTACTAGATGTTTATGTGCCACTCAAAAAAAGATACAAGATTAATGTACACACATCCTTCTGGGTAGAATTTTGAAGTGGTCCTCAGCCAAGTTTGTGAATTCTATAAAGAAATTTCATTAGTTCAAGCTATATAAGGTCGATAACATTATACTTGAGTAGTTGTACTGACCTAAAAAATCTTCGGTACAGTTGAAAGAGCTGTTCTTTAGTATTTGGTCGTGATTGATACCGGGCACCCTACAGGAACATTGTATGAGCTCTCTGTATCATCAGAACTTACACGGAAAAGTCCTGAAGCAAGCCACTACGATTAGTTGGTGGTATCTATGATTTTAGCGAAGTGTTACAGGTAAGATTCTACTTTTTGGTAGAAGTCAGAACCAGGTCTTGATCCGAAATGTTAAAATTGCTTTGTTTCAAGGACGCATGCGTTCTGACAAGTGACGTCTATGCTTGAGCAGATTTTTAGTGTTCTGTGAAATAAAACTAATGCGCCGGTTTTGTCTGTTTCTGTCTTTTTCTCTCCGTCAGATCGCTAGGCTGCAAATTGGTATGTTGTCATCAAACATAGCAAATTGAAGCCCTCTAGCCTCAGTAGTTTTTATTTTATTTAAAGTTAAAGTTAACCATAATCGTGCTTCTGGCAATTATATAGGATAGGCCACTACCGGGCGGTGGTTAAAGTTTCGTGGGCCGCGGCTCATACAGCATTATACCGAGAACACCGAAAGATAGATCTATTTTCGGTGGCCTTGATTATACGCTGTAACGGCTGTACAGAAAACTCGATTGCGCCGAAGAAACTTCGACGCATTTTTTACTTGTTTTTATTGAGAACATTAGTTAAAAACATACCAAGGTTTCCAAAAATGTCTTAAGAATGCATTTCTATATATTTGTACATTACTTTCTGTGCCAAAACTAGGAAATAATTATTAATTTTTTTTTTTTTAATTTGGAATCTCGAATAGTAAATGAACAAATGTGTGTTCCTCCGACGCGTTTCACCTGTGCCCAGATTTGTAAGACAATAAGAGCCAACCTTAGAGGCTTTCCTATTGAGGAAGAGACTTTAGAAGCTTGTTTGCGTTTCCTGCTCCATTGTTTCAAAGCGTGCTGTTCTTCACGTCCAGCATCACAACAGTGTTTAATGGGTAAAACAAGTTTCTCGCTCCCTCACACTGTCACTATATATATACATGTATATATATATATATATATATATATATATATATATATATATATATATATATATATATATAATATATGTATGTATGTATGTACAGTATGTATGTATGTATGTATATAAGATTTCCTCTTGACAAAGTGTTTCTTTTAAGCAAAAGGGAAGACAGCAATTAGTGCAACATTCTTACTTCAACTGCTGACTCGTGGATGAACCCCTTTAAGAGAACATTTTCTGTATAATTAGTCGTCTCAAACGCCACGCTTGGACAGCAGAGCGATGTATATATACCATTCGCTTCTATCAGGTACCTTCATCCGATATGTGTATCCCCAAATTCTTGTGTGATACTGTTTCCATTCATCCACCATCAGCCTGCCTAATTCTCGTGTACCTTGATAGCTTTGTTTTTACCCTTATACACTCTCAGCTTTCTCCATTTTTAAACTATTTCAAATTCTCACTATTCTCTTCAGTTTCTCTTCACTATCCCACTTCAACACTATGTCATCTGCAAACATCAGCCATTTGACGCTGTATGCATGACGCCTTTTTCTTATCCTTCAGTTTTCCACTTTCATAAACCAATGGAGACAACACACTCTTGTTTCAGCTGCATTTTTACCCCAAATCAGTCACTCTCTCGTCCACATATTCAACATAAAAAGCCTTTTGTTGTGCTTAACTTGTTTCTGCGCCATATATCATCCTCAACATTATCCCTTTTCTCGGCATGAATACTTCACACAGTTTTTTTTCCTTTATTTTCAAACTTCTCACACATCTCTCTAATGACGAACAATTGGTCCATTCACTGTGTTCCATTTCTAAACGCAGGCCGATTCCTTCACTATGATCTGTTGTGTTTTATCTGAATCCTACAGTGCACATTCTCCATTATAACAAGTAATTCAATACCTGTATAATTTTTACAGTGTCCTCTGTCACCTTTACCCTAAAAATAAAATAGTATTCATTTCACCAGTTCTTTTGGCACTTTTCCTCTTCTAGACATTCCTCATCAGTCTCACCAATGTAGGACATCTGTATTAATATTTTGAATTATTTCCACCTTAGTAAATAATACCCATAGCTCACAGAAGTATGACTTTCTGTAACTGCGAAAGTAAAAACTTTACCTAGAAAGATTTGAGCATCAAATTCTGACGCCTATAAAAAAAAAAAAAAGAGCATAGAAGGGTTACGGGCAAGTACCGGTGCTGTCCGTATCAGTCGCTTTCCAAACAGAAAACGAATCTAGAGAGAACAGTCCCCCTGATGAGAGCTTTTTCCAAGACACATCACCCCCATGGATTTACATTAGCCCTTACCATGTTTATACCTTAATGGTAGGCAGCTTGGACGGTCTTTCGTACCTGTGTTGTGACGGTAGGAAGAAGAGTTCGGGGTTCCTGGTAGGCAAAAGGATTGTGGTTTTGAGTTCATTGTTGTCGGACATTTGGCAAAATGGATCTTGTGTGGGAGTTCATCTTATCCATTTTTCATTTGTAGGCTCTTCTCCCACAACGCATATTGATATTACTAGCAAAATACAAAATTGTGGGAGTGTTTTCTTGGCTTAATTTTTAGCCGTTTATTATTGTATACAGTAGCTGTATTCTCTTTCTCCACTCTCTCTGAAACAAGAAGCAATAATAATAATTATTACTGGTATATTATTAATACCCAAGGTCATGCTTAATTTCCACGTTCTCTGTAATTTTGTCTCGTCGTCTTGATTATGACGTCAGAGTGCAAGCGTCACAGACCATTGATAAGCTGTTAACGATATCGAAAGACACTTATGGAGATAGGTTCAACATCTCCCCCTTGGGCGCCCCCCACTGAAAGAGGACGTGACGTCACCCAAGAAGGGTTCCCGCAGACTCGTAACGAGCAGCGAACACGCGACTCGTGCCATTATGACAATATCACCTCCTGAACTGCGAATGACTTGGAACGGCTCACCAAAGATGAGGGTTTTTAGATGACCTGTTAGACTCTATTCGTTGTTGCTGTTTTTATTTAAGATTCATTGTTTGTTTATTTATGTGAACGACTTAGGAATATTCACCAAATGTTATATTTAATTTCATACAACTAGAGAAGATGTACGTCAACAGTGATTGATCGAGCGATTGATTTGATATTACAAACTGAGGTACCGAGGACCATGGTCATGAAAGCCGTACCGAATTGAGATCCTCGAATTCACTGAGGGTGGAATGCAGCCTGTTTTTTCGTTTTTTATTTCTGTTTATATTTTATCGTGTTTTCCTTTTTATTGACATGGCAGTCATTCAGGCAATTAACAGGTGACATAATCGGCAGTCAGCGACGAGAGAGAGAGCAAAATTAATGTTAATTTTCCGGCTGACGACGTCGTTGTTAGAGGTATCATCTGGACTGGAGGTTGCGCAATCACTCGTGTCCCTCGCGAAGTGTTGCTGTTGAACTCCTTTTGCTTTCCTTGCTCATAAACATTCTTTTCTTTCACAGCGTCTCTCCATTTTGCTCTCCCTTATAATCTTCCTTTTCTTTCACATCTCTAATTTTCTTCCATATTATAATATTCTCTGATTGCCCCCGTCAAATTCCTTATCATATTCTTTATATTTTCTCCTCCGTCTTCCTCTTCCTTCTCCGTCTCCTGCTGTATCGTGTTCCATCGGTGGTGCCTCGGTCGTTTTATGATGTGTTGAATTTAAAATACATGTGGCCTCATATTAACATTATCTTGAGCCTTCCAATGGTCGACACTCTGTCACGGTTTTTATGGCCGGACCTGTCGTCACTAACCTCCTCCTATTGTCGTCCGGACACACTCTGACCACGACTTCGGCAACAGGTTCTCGTTTTCTTTCTTTTCCTTTGACGAAAGGAAGTACTTATAATGCTGTTCATGTCCCGGGACTAATTATGGCTTTTAGAAGGGGCTTAAATAGTAAAAATAGTTTTTAGGATTCTTTTTCTTTTCACTGGTGTCCTTGGAAATAAACAAGGAATTAACATATTTGATAATGGTATAGCTAATTATTTTTCGATTAAATTACAATTGATTGCACTTTTATTTTTTCATCATATGCTTAGCTTTACATTGTTTTTTACTTGTGCCAGTTCTTAATATAATAGCTGAGTTTTACTTAAGACGCGCATACCTGTATCCTGGTAAAAAAAATCGGTTCCCCGGTCCTGACCTGAAGGAAGTGTTTCACTTTTTATTTATTTGTTTTTATATATATATATATATATATATATATATATATATATATATATATATATATATATATATATATATTATTTATTTATTTATTTAATAAATTCAACACCATTAGGACTGGCAACTCAGTGCCTTTATAGATCCCAGAAACGACGAAAAAACACACAAAAAAAGGAAATAGTGAAAAAGACTTACCCTAGAAGGAAGCGCTAGACAGAACTTCCTCTTCTTCTATTTTTGCAGTATTGGTTCTTTTAACCACTATTACAAAGTTCAGTGTGAGGAGAAGAATTATTTATGCTTGCCAGAATAGCTCTGGAAAAAATACATTCCTTAAATACAGAAGGAGTGAAGTGAAGATGTTACTTAATATATTAATTGAAAGAAAGAAAAGCAAACCTTTTAAAAGACGAGACTGTAGTAGAGCATATTTCAGTAAAATTTGCCAAAGTATACATTAATCCAGGAAATCTCTCATGAATGGTAATATGTTGGCGTAATAATACTTTAAAAAATACTTTTTTTATACCGGGAGGAGGTTCTGTTATGGGTGAACTTAAAACCATGAGAGCGACTCATGGTGAATACTATATATGCATGCAATATATATATATATATATATATATATATATATATATATATATATATATATATATATATATATATATATATGTGTGTGTGTGTGTGTGTGTGTGTGTGTAGTATAATTTATATGAACATCGTTTTTTTTATACAAGACTTTACTAAGTGCTGTGATTGTTAAATCCCATTTGTTTCAGACAGGAAGCGGTGCAGTGACCTCTCTTTTTGTGAAGTAACCAAAGAGTACTAGTTTTGTAAAGCAGTAAATATATCAGAATTGTTTTCCGAGGTAGAAAAAGAAACCAGAGCTTTTCGGAATACGTTCTTGAATGGTGGATGGAGTTTATTTTACCAGTACAGGCTATAATCAGCTCAGATAAGTATAAGCCGCTTGCATTGATCTTATTGTAGTAGCTCTCTCTCTCTCTCTCTCTCTCTCTCTCTCTCTCTCTCTCTCTCTCTCTCTCTCTCTCTCTCTCTCTCTCTATATATATATATATATATATATATATATATATATTTATATATTTATATATATATATATATACAGTATACACATATATATGTATCTCTCTCTCTCTCTCTCTCTCTCTCTCTCTCTCTCTCTCTTTCATTAACATTTTCTTACAGGTATGATTGTCAAGACGCAGATTGTTGGTAGAGTTAAATATTTGCAAAGCCAAGGCTAACGTTTCCATATAGCACTGTCGAATCTTTATGAATGTTTTGTCTCCTGTTTATGGAATTTTCATTTTTCATGTCTGTATCCCTTAGCATCATAACTGCCCGAGGAACGTCCACACTCACGCACACACGCGTACACACACAATTTATATTTATAATATATAATTAAAAGAATAAATGCCATTACCTTCTACAGAAGACCCAGAATGCACAATTATTGTATTTAGACTCTCGCTGCAGCTAGTACTGAAAACTAACCTTCTGATCTTATTCGGGAAGAGAGCTCGAAAAACTAACTCTACTAACTAAATGCACTATACTACTGTACAGCGCCGTAGTTCGAGTCTTCTTTCCCTCTCCCTCTGTAGGGGAGGAGGGAGGGAGGACGATTCCAATATTGGAGCATATTCAAATGACTTTCTCCTTTTGCCTTTTGTCGTACCTTTCTACACCTTAATAACTTACCAACACCTTCTATAGTAAATACATGACATGCCTAAATTGTAGACTAAACGGCAAATGGGACTGTCCCGTTCTTTTTTCCTTCCCATATACCTTCCTTTCACCCCCCTTTTAACCCCCTTTCCAAAACCTTATCTTCTTTCCGGGGGACTCTTACAGTTACAAGACCCATAATCGCCATGTCGGAGACAATTCTTCTCACAACGGATGCCCCTTAACTTCGCGCTATGTCTTGGAACAAAACGCAGTGGTGTTCTATAAAATTGGTTGCCCTCAGATCAACAATATCTAGGTAGTGCACGCACACACACACGTTATGTATGTAATTGTAATAGCCACAATGCCCTCTTAACTTCTCGAATTCTTCGCGCTTTTTTTCGTGGTCGGGTCAGCAACGTGACCTCCTTGTGATTATGGTGACACGGGTTCGTTTCCCGCTCCCGGACTTCACAACCACTTCAATTTCTTGCCCTTGGATCTCAAGGCTTTGTAGTGACAAGCGTATCCAAAAAAGCGCGAAGAATTCGAGAAGTTAAGAGGGCATTGTGGTATTACAACTACATATGTGTATCTGGTAAAAAGTGACCAGTAGATTCTACGTTATATATATATATATATATATATATATATATATATATATATATATATATATATATATATATGTATATATATATGTATGTATGTATGTATGTATACATATGCATATACTTATACATATGTATATCATCTTGGATAGTGAGGCAGTCTCAGCTATTAAGTTGATTAAGAACATTCATCCTTTAGTTATACCTATAATTTACCATTTTATTCTCGATCATTATTACAGTACCTTCATCAAAGCAAACTTTTGTTTTTCCTGGGTTGGTCCATTATTCTATTAACCATCCTCATGCTAACACAGCTTTCAACTTTTAGTTTTCTGTAAAAGAAAACTATTGTGCCGGCCGGCTTCGTCTGTCTGTACGTACTTTATCTGTCCTCGCTTTTTCTGTCCGCATTTTTTCTGTCCACCCTCAGATCTTAAGAACTACAGAGGCTAGAGGGCTGCAAATTGTTACGTTGATCATCCACCCTCCAATCATCAAACTTACCAAATTGCAGCCTTCTAGCCTCAGTAGTTTTTATTTTATTTAAGGTTAAAGTTAGCCATAATCGTGCTACTGGCAACGATGTAGGATACGCCACCACTGGGTCCTGGTTAAAGTTTTATGGGCCGCGGTTCATACAGCATCATACCGAGAACACCGAAAGATAGATCTATTTTCGGTGGCCTTGATTACAGGCTGTAGCGGCTGTACAGAAAACTCGGTTGCGCCGGAGAAACTTCGGCTCATTTTTTACTTGTTTGTTCTTGCAAACACTCTCACACTTGTTTATCAGTCTTTTCAATTTCTCTTCATTACAGCCATTTAACACGATATCACCTACCTCATCTGATGTCTCCCTGAATTCTCTCAACAATCCAACAATTTAAGCTTACCTCACCTTTACGTGAGATCCCCTTTCATAACAAACTAATCAAAATTTTACAAGTAAGTTCCATATCTCTCATAAAACCTTTCAGTAGCTTCCGGCAAAGTGCTCTCTCAACCGCACCTTAAAAAAATTCGATGAATTCCATCATTATACAACATACTATTTCCATTCACTAAGGTCTCTTCAACTTTCTTCGTACGGCTTAATCAGACTAGGAAATAGCAGCAGCCCGCTACCCCAATGCATACTATAAAAACGATGGATACGAGAATATCAGTTATGGGAGAGATGGCAAAACGAGACTTATGTATCCTAATGAAAAGGTCTCGTTGTTGTTGTTGTTGTTGTTGTTGTGTGTGTGTGTGTGTGTGTGTGTGTGTGTGTGTGTGTGTGTGTGTGTGTTTTACATCAAGGTCGAACTTCAGATGTTTCTTATGGCTACATCTGTTGGTTATAACTTTGTCCTGTGGTGCATGAATCTGTTATGTTTTCAATAGTATATTTTTTCATTATTATTTACGCATTTTCCTGTACTCTAATTGTATCTTAAGCTCATTCTTTCTACCTTCATTATTATTATTATTATTATTATTATTATTATTATTATTATTATTATTATTATTATTATTATTATTATTATTATTATTATTATTATTATTATTATTATTATTATTATTATGAGAGTAGCTGGTCCTTTTTTCCCAACGAGTTTTTGTACCGTTTCTAAAGTTAGATAAAATTCATTGTTATTACGCATCACGTGTAGAATATCTTGCTTGGAAATAGATGAAATGACAAACCTCCTTGGGAATTAAAGCCTCTTGTCGGTGAGATACCAGCTGGGAGATTTGCCATTAAATTACTATTATTAATACTGTTATATATTACACATGCTATTAACCACTCACCACCATATCTTTGCATGTCATTTATGATGCTATTCTGCTGGTATCTTTCCTTTCTTCTACTCTGTACTTATCCTCCTTATATCCTCAGCAGTCCATAACTATACAGTTTCCCTTCTTTTACCATTTGCATTGAGTAAACCCTCAAAGAATTCACTTTATTAACTCTAGAATTCATTTTCTCAGACAGCATAGTTTGATTTTTGACTCTCATTCTCACTTCTGACTTTTTATTATTATTATTATTATTATTATTATTATTATTATTATTATTATTATTATTATTATTATTATTATTATTATTATTATTATTATTCTGACACCCATTTCTTTTATTTCCTCGCATGTGTATATACTCCAAGCACTATTTTCTGCCTTTACTAATTCCTTCCTTTAACCTTTCAAACTTTGTACCGATAGTATAATTTTTTTCGTACAACACCGTCTCGCAGTCTGCTGTTCTTACCGCCTTATAAAACTCACTAGTCTTAATTACTAACATCAACCTTTTTTTTCTTATTTCACTGAATTCTTTTGATTCTCAGTAGGATTTAGGACGATTTTGTACCTCTGGTGGCCATCATGAAGGGGTTTAGAATGTCATGGTTTTTCAGGTCACATAAAAATTAAAATTTCATTCATTATTTAATTAATGTACAGCCCGTTTTTTGTCTCGTCATTTGATCAGTTCTCGTTTACCTTGTGACATCGTGCGAAAATTCTGGTTCCTTGTAATTTCAAACGAACAATTTTCATTATATCACCCAGAAGTATTTGTCTTGCTTGCCATTTTATCTCAGCCATTTTTATCTCAGATATATATATCTTTATTGGTCCATATATATATATATATATATATATATATATATATATATATATATATATATATATATATATATATATATATATATATATATATATATATATATATATATATATATATATATATATATATATATATATATATATATATATATATATATATATATATATATATATATATACTGTATATATATCCTTTGCCCTTTCATCAAAAATTTGCGGATATTTTTATATTTTTATCCGTTAACGATTAACTTACCATCTTATTGTTTCTAATGTAAAGTGTCCTGTATTTCACTAACAGTTTTATTTTTGTTTTCTAACCCCTTCCATAAAATGTTGTACTATAGCCATGTTTCCCAAAAAGACTCCTAGTTTCCCTGTAATTTAAATGGAAGCAGTGCTTTGTTCAAATATCCTGGTGTTTATATAAGATCATGCATGTTTTTTTAAATTTTTATTTCATTCAGGTATTTTTTGGTTATTTCCTTAGTTATTTTGTTAAACCTTAGTGATGTAAAAATGCTCACCAAACTTCTATTTCAGTACGCATAGTAGTGTTTTTTCTGCTATCAAAGTCATGTCATCAACGGACAAAACTTGGAATCTGAACTATCTCCTTTCCAATCATCTCCGAAGCAAACGAAATGGAATAAAAAAAAAAAAAAACTGGGATCGAATACGAAATAAAGCCGTTCCCTATTTAGAGACTCCAAATGGGCACCCAAACTTAATTTTATTTGTATAAAAGTAACTCTGGATTTCCGCGGAGAGGATGCACCACGACCTTGGTCTTTTATGAGACTATTTCCAGTGGAGCCATTGATCTTTATATAGTTCGGCTGCCGGCATTATTTGGCGCTGGTTTGACGAAATCTCTTTATATCCATACTTTGAAGACTGAGTTATTCCTGCATCAAATTTCGATGACTGCCGGGTGAACCATTGCAACATTGACCGAGAAGAGCTTTCCGTTCTATCTTTATCCTAAATTCTTTTGTCTTTTTCTGAATGGCTTCTTGCTAAAATCGTCTCGTCTCTCAACTGGAAAAGTGACGTTATTCCCATCACTGTTTGTTAATAGTATTAACGTTTTCTTTTAGAATATGTTAAGCCAAAATCCCACAATTTGTCATGGGAATGTTAAAGCTTTTGCTCATCGTTAAACTCGTGCTTTGATACTGTCGGGCTTCTCTCCAAAGAAGTCTAATGTCATGCCACTGCCGCTTACTAATTCACGCGGAAGTTGCGAACTCGAGAATCGGTTGATTTGAGAAGGTCCTGCAGAATATGTCACCCTTCCCCTTCCCCTGTATTTCCTGACACATTCCAAAGGCAAGTATGTTACTCGTTAAGAAGGAAACTGCATTGATGTCAGCTTTTCGAGCAGCGACCGAGCTTGACTGTGGTGTCCAATGAAACCTTCGCCACGTAGCATTGAAAGCTTACGGGCCATGGAATGTCGCAATCAGGATTGTTTTTAAGTTTTCTGTAAAAGAAAACTATTGAGATGGCTTTTTGTCCGTCCGTCCGCCCTCAGATCTTAAAAACTACTGAGGCGAGAGGGCTGCAAATTAGGATGTTGATCATCCACCCTCCACTCACCAAACGTACCAAATTGCAGCCCTCTAGCCTCAGTAGTTTTTATTTTATTTAAGGTTAAAGTTAGCCATGATCTTGCGTTTGGCACTATAGGTGCCGACAGTACAGGCCACCACAGGGCTGTGGCTGAGATTTTCATGGGAGGCGGCTGAGAGTTTCATGGGCTATGGCTGAGAGTTTCATATAGCATTGTACGCTGTACAGAAAACTCGATTGCACCGAAGAAACATCGGCGTATTTTTTTACTTGTTTAATATTATTATTGCGGTTGTTCTTGCATTATTCCATGACACTTATTATGCAGCTGTTTTCCTTGCAGTTTGGATATTAAGTATTTCGCATTTTATCTCTCAGGAGCTTCGAGTCGAATAGCATGATTAAAAATGATCATTAAAAATTATATTTTCATGCGATACTAATCAGCATTATTGATACTTTTTGGTGATAAGTGCTTATTATGTGGGTTTCATTTAGTGTTCATACAGTTGCTTGCTTTATTAGATTCATGGCACTGGATATTTATCACTGCAAATGTAACCTGTTGCTTGAAATGTTTATGACTCCATATAAATTTTTTTTTATATATTTACTTTTTCGAATACGTTATGGGATCCAGATACGATAACATTTTTTTAAAAGGGTGGTTATTTTGTTATTTAACAAATATTTAAAGCTTTATTAGAAATGATACTTTCATATCAAACGTGTGTCATCAGTAGACAGTTTATTATTAAAACAAAAATGCTAACAGTTTGTCTCGTTCAAGCGTCTTTCAAGAGACGAAACTTCTTTGATTCTCTTATTTTATTTTGTCTTTTTCAAAACTTGCATTTTGTTACACTAAGAAGAACACAGTTTGACTCATATTTATTCGAAAACAAAAATTTAAACGGTTTCATTGTGAAAACTATCAACTTTTCTACATTTCGTATCAAAATAAACTTAATTTTTCATTTACCTCATTTCAAAGACAAAGATATTGTACGCGGGCATGCTTTTCAAGACAGTTTTATGGGTTGCCTTTTCACATATGGGCTGCCTTTTCACATTTGGCCTGCCTTTTCACACCCGGAAATTACAGTAGATGCTGTTACATTTTTCCTAAAACGAAATCTAGAAAAGAAAGGGTTCTGTACCAGTCGTGAAGGACAGCGAGTGTCTTTAAGAGGTTCTGAGGTCTGTCCGAAGTCCTGGCCATTGGGACGTCACCGGCGGAGGGCAACCCAGGGAGCGGTGGGACTCCCAGCGGTGCCGGCCGCCCCTACCCAGCGTGGGGCGTGGGCCCCGCTGCGGCGACCTGTGGCGGTAACCTGCGGCATCCAGCCTCCCTCATGAATGTCATCACCAACACCCTCTCTCTCTCTCTCTCTCTCTCTCTCTCTCTCTCTCTCTCTCTCTCTCTCTCTCTCATTAAGAAAGACTGTGATTTTGTTCCACTGAAATTTCAGTGTAATAAGGAATGGTGAATTTCACAACACATTCGTCTCCTCTCTCTCTCTCTCTCTCTCTTCAAAGATAAGACATCGGGATTCTTTTCTACTTTTACAGTTTTGTTGGGTAAAATAGTACTGCGAATATTCGTATCCTCCTTACCCCTTTTCGTGTTTCGATTTTATATATAAATTATATATATATATATATATATATATATATATATATATATATATATATATATATATATATATATATATATATATATATATATATATATATATATTAAGATTCAGGTACAGCATTCATTTCATTATTTATGTTACCGTTGTATATTTTCGCAGTTCTGAATTTTGTTGAGAGTTCTCGTGTCGGGTCATAGAGCTTGCTTGTGGCGTTGTTAATTCAGGGTAAAGTCGAGTCACATGCTGAGCTTTTACCGTAAAAGGTCACGTCTTGTGGCTACGATTTAACTTGTGTTTGACTATAAGGAGGATAGCAACGAGTGTTTTAAGGTTATAAGGTAATTTCGAAAAACCTCTCTTTATGAAATCGTAATGGTTAACTAAGATCGCACTTTTTGTGTTTTACTAGGTGTCAAATTATTAATTAAGCGATTTCATCCGGTATTGCATAGGTAACATGGAGACCCTAACAGAATTTCTAACGATTGCTGTCCATGTGTTTCAGTAAGGCAAGTCGTCACGAGAAGGATGTGAGTAGAAGATATTGGCTGACTGCAATCTGTGGTACAGTATTTTATCACTGAATGATATAAACTTAAAATGATGTTTGAAAATTGTGGTGTATAAGATGATTTTGTCGACCGTGTGTTCAAGTCGCTTTCTTTGAAATCATCCGCCATGTCTTGTGAATGCGGCCTTTGATCAGTGTTCCCTGACATGTCATATTTTAAGGATTTAATGCCAGTACGACTTGTCATATTTTTAAACAATTTTGTCTGTACTTCTTGTCATGTCCTATTTTAAAGACTTGTTACCCTTCCTTGTTAAATATTTAATAGCATTGCTAGTTTTGACTGAGGAGGCGTAATTGATATTGCTCAAGACATTAAAATAGTTTCTCCTTGTGTGAATATGCACCATATATAAGGTCGTTTGGTCTTTGATTGTCATGTATTTTGTATTTGATCCAGCGCGGGGTAATGATGCGTTTTTCCGTTCTGTACACAGGTGTTGAAAATATTTTTCGCTTAATTCACTTTTGATCAGGTAATGATTTATGTTCTGACCAGGTCACGCGGGGTTTGTAAGATGCTGTCGTACTGCAGCATGTTACGAGTCGATGTAATTTGGTCAGTATTTGCTCTGTTTTTAGGATTTATCCTGCTGATTGAAAACTGACGATCCTAGCGTTTGTGTGGTAGAGTATTCTTATTCAATTTCATGTGGTCACAATGTATGCTTATGGTGTCTTAATTTCCAGTTCAGTTTTGTCTGCTCATCTCTTTTTCTTAAAATTTCATTTTATTTACTATGACTTTAGTGATTTTTTTTCCCTTTGCTGGTAACTTGGGCGTTATTTTATTTGTTTTCCTCAACAACGCCTTTACAGGTTTGCAGTGTAAGTCGTGTTACAGGTAAATAATTTCGTAAGCATTTATTTTTAAACTTTTAAAATTCTCTATTTTTGGACCGCTAAAACAGTGTTTATTAAGCATGAAATAATTTTCAGGGCATTATTTTTATTCTGTAAGTGTAGGTTTGGTTTCTTGATTTCCAGACTTGTTTGTTTTTGTTTACTTGTTTATTCCCTCATGTAAAAAGAAATCGCTGCATGTTTTGATTCGGCGGTTTGTAAGGAACTTGATCATCGTCGTATGAGTCATCTGCCGGGGTTACATCTTATGAAACTATTTCATATAGCTAGAAATGTACACAATTTCTTTTCGTTTATTCAGCCTTTTAACTATGAAATATTTACAACTGTGATCGTTACCTGATGCGTCTCTCAAGGGAATTTCTAGCAGATGTGCCAATGGAATTTGATATTATCTACTGTCACCATCGAAATTAATCTTGTAACCATATTCATTTTTGCTGTTGTTGATTTTGAAATCAGATTTCTGGAAATGGTAGGAAATAAATACTTATGAAGAAACCTTGTTTGAAGGTGGAGGAAATGGTGAAGAACGAGAGGGCTGTGCTGAATATCTGAAAGTGTTCATGCAAAGGAGAGAGAGAGAGAGAGAGAGAGAGAGAGAGAGAGAGAGAGAGAGAGGTCAAGCAGGGTCGTTGCCATTCGTCAATGTCACCCAGAAGCCAAGTTACTGCCCAATTTAGCTAAATTCTTTTTCCAATTACAAACTTTAAAGACCAACAACCTTACTAGCTCTAGGTACGAGTATGGCCCAAATTGCTGGTCTCCGGATGCTCAATAACCGTAATGACGGGGTTTCCATCGAGCGTAATTGGAGAACAGACCTTATGTATCTTCATCCGCCCGGTCCTTGAGATGGCGACATTTGCATCTCTCTCTCTCTCTCTCTCTCTCTCTCTCTCTCTCTCTCTCTCTCTCTCTCTCTCTCTCTTCCAGTGGTTCTTCCATGTTGGAACGAATGCTTTTGTCGTAACTACATCCTTTTTCGTCTTTTATTTTCTACCTTTCAAATTCTCTCTCTCTCTCTCTCTCCAGTCTCTCTTCTCATGTTCGAACGAATGCTTTTGTCGTCTCATCCTTTTTCTTCTTTTATTTTCATATTCTTTCAAATGCTTTTGTCTCTCACTCTCATCCTCTTCCAGTGATTTTCCATATTCGAACGAATGCTTTTGTCGTAACTACATCCTTTTTCTTTTTTTATTTTGTACTTTTCAAATCTCTCTCTCTCTCTCTCTCTCTCTCTCTCTCTCTCTCTCTCTCTCTCTCTCTCTCTCTCTCTCCAGTGATTCTTCCATGTTCGAACGAATGCTTTTGTCGTAACTACATCCTTTTTCGTTTTTTTATTTTCTACTTTTCAAACTCTCTCTCTCTCTCTCTCTCTCTTCCAGTGATTCTTCCATATTCGAACGAATGCTTTTATCGTAACTATATCCTTTTTCGTCTTTTTATTTTCTACCTTTCAAATTCTCTCTCTCTCTCTCTCTCTCTCTCTCTCTCTCTCTCTCTCTCTCTCTCTCTCTCTCTCTCTCTCTCTCTCTTTTCCATGATTCTTCCATATTCGAACAGAATTTTTTATTTTCATCCTTTTTCGTTTTTTTATTTTCTACCTTTCAAATTCTCTCTCTCTCTCATTCTCTCTCTCTCTTCCAGATATTCTTCCATGTTCGAACGAATGCTTTTGTGATAACCACATCCTTTTTCGCTTTACTTTGTAGTTTGTAACCCCCCCTCTCTCTCTCTCTCTCTCTCTCTCTCTCTCTCTCTCTCTCTCTCTCTCTCTCTGCATTACTCATGTATCTTTCATTCGCTCGTATCTTTTTCTTTAAGTTCTTTATCAATGGTTCTAAATGGAATTAATCAGTTCATCAATGGTTCTAAGTTGAATTAATCAGTTCAGTAGAATACAGGGACAAGAACATCATTTTTCCTGTTTTGATTTTTCTAGTTAATTATCCCTACTTTTATTTTGCATTGTCCTTTATTAGGGGGATAACAGAATTTGTGAGATAAAGGCTGTCCGGTATCACGGAAATCAGTAGACACTACATCCGTAGAAGGTTTTGAGAGAGTTAGATTTTTTTCGAAATGTTATTGAAAGAATTTTTCAATATTTTTCTGGAAAAGTTGTCTGAGGGAAAGTGTCGAAGGTTTTCGAAAAATAGTATTTGGTCTATTAAACGGAAATTACAGTTAATTGCCTGTTGCTGATTAGTTGACCAGACATTATACGTACTGTACGTAGTTTTATTAATAGGCGCTGTGGGGGATTGCAAATATTCTTTATAAAAAAAAACAGCCTTTTTTGGGTACTGGACTTTATCTTGATAAGTAACCACTCTGGTATAGCCCGTAATATTGCCAAAAAGGCGCTGTTACATTTACTTCCAAATACATATATAAATGAATGGCTTCCATTCTTCAGTCATACATATTAATATTCATAACTCCATCATCCTGGTTTCCACTTTGTCTAATAATACTGCTCCTTACAATTTCTGCAGTTTCTCTTCAAAATCCCCAATCAGAATTGTATTATCTGCAAACATCACTCATTCATTCATTCCACTCCAAATTTACAACCCATTTTCTTATCCCACAATATGCAGTTGTTATTATTATTATTATTATTATTATTATTATTATTATTATTATTATTATTATTATTATTATTGATGAAAAAATCCACGTTGATATAATTTCATTTATACATTAAAAATATATATGCAGTATGTTGTACAGTATATAATTTTTAAATGTATATTTACGCATACATCGGTGTGCATTTTTTCGCCATTTTAGTTACTCATATTATTATTATTATTATTATTATTATTATTATTATTATTATTATTATTATTATTATTATTATTATTATTATTATTATTATTATGTCCTTTCTCTAACTTCTTGTATAACTCCATCCATAAAGGTACTAAACAGCCTTGTTAATTTTTCTCACCCGTCAGCTTATTCTGACTCAATCTTGGGTTTCATCATATAAACTTTTAATCCCTCTCAATAAATTATCTTCTACTCTATACAAAATCACACTATTACATTTAATTTCTATTAACAATGTCATAAGACTCGTCCAGGTCCATTTACCCTACTCAATATGTTTTTCTTGTGGTCTCAAAATTTCCGACGTAACTTTTATAGCAAATACCTGATCCGATGCTCTTTACTAGTTTGGGAAAATGGAATATATATATATATATATATATATATATATATATATATATATATATATATATATATATATATATGTGTATATGTGTGTGTGTGTGTGTATACTGTATATAAATAATGTGTATATATATATATATATATATGATAGGTGTGTATGCGTGTGTATGTTTGAAGTATTAAGTTTCCATTCATTCCCTGTAAAATTTGTTTGGTCATTAAATCTCAACTAAATGTTGATTACTTCAGCATTTTTATCTGTAACGTAGTTTTGAATACCGTTTAGACCCCTTTCTTCAGTCGCAAATTATCTATTTAATTTTAGCTTTCTTATCGTAGATGATTACATGAGTCTTGTGTAAATATCTCAAGCGCTGAGAAATCATGGCAGGAAATCCTTCGTAGTAATGGCCAGACATCGCGAGTAAATGGTTTGTAGAA
>NC_089799.1:32414613-32447113 GCF_040412425.1 Macrobrachium rosenbergii | reverse complement strand
TGAAGCATATCACTGTAGATTTACAATGCAAATTGATAACAGTTATAAATGAAACGGAGTGGAAATTGCATAAGATGACACGTTTTTATTGCCACTTCTCTTTATCAAGGTAATAAAAAATGTCGTATTTATAGACGTGGAAAGAATAATAATATTATATAAAATTCTAGACATGAATACAAAAAATACGATAACAGGCAAGAAAAACAAAACGAAAAAAAAACTCAATTTGGGTGGAAGATGATGAATGGCGACCAATTCATCATATTTGGGTCGTAATTGCCGCTGGGGACCATCTCTCTCTCTCTCTCTCTCTCTCTCTCTCTCTCTCTCTCTCTCTCTCTCTCTCTCTCTCTCTAGGTGTAGAAATAGCTGAAGCTTGCCTGCTTGTATCTTTATGTAATATGGTGTGTATGTTTATCTATAAAAGTTGTTGTTGTTAGTTAACAAGAAAACAAGATTTTCGTAAAAGCACTTACACATATGAACGTCTTGATATATATATATATATATATATATATATATATATATATATATATATATATATATATATATATATATCTGTATATATATGTGTATGTATGTGTATAGTAACAATTTCGCCTAACGCTAATAGCATCCATCTCATGTAATGAAATGAAAAAATCATCTGTTATCAAATTCTATTTACTTTCTGGTTATGAGGAATGTTCCATAATTAAAAGCATAGAGTTCGAATCTCGGTTAGGGTAGAAGCATTTCTGTTTTATTTCCAGATGGGTGGAAGTTGCGTTATTCGTATCGTAAAGTGAATTCAATGTTAATGGTTTTTTGGCTAATCATTTGATAGTGTAAAGATGGCAAGTGTAAAATTAGTGAGATATATATATATATATATATATATATATATATATATATATATATATATATATAATTAAGTATAGTTAAGTATAAAAATGGCATGTGTAGGATTTGTGATAAATTTATATATATATATATATATATATATATATATATATATATATATATATATATGTGTGTGTATATATATATATATATATATATATATATATATATATATATATATATATATATATATATATATATATATATATATATATATATATATATATATATATATATATATATATATACTGTATATATATTATATATACACACACATATATACGTGTATATTCTTATAGAAAACTAGCTGACTAACCCGGCACTGCCCGGAAAACTCTGGATGATGACCGACAAACTCTCTCTCTCTCTCTCTCTCTCTCTCTCTCTCTCTCTCTCTCTCTCTCTCTCTCTCTCTCTCTCTCCCCTGTTAAGATAGTTGTTTCAGTTATAATGCTCAACAATTTTGACATTTTACATTTCACCCCTTCTCATCCACCATCCTATTGGAGCTGAACTTAGACGTAAATGGCATCGGGAGTATCACTATTCATTCATCTCAGTGACCTCGAAAACTGTCGTTTTCTGTTATTTTTTACATGTCAACCCCTTCTCACCCTCACTCCCATTGGTTCCAGTGATGTCTTACCCACCCCCCCCATATTTTTTTCCAGATAGCAAGTTATATGTATGGCGAAATGAGGTATGATAAACCCGTAGAGGTTATTTAGTTGCTAAGTCTATGGGCAGAACCAGCCTTGTTTTAGGGAAGCCTTCAACACCCCCACCCCCTTTGGTGCCCTTTGGTGCTAGTGATGTCTTAGCCCCTCAGTATTCTTTTCCAGACAGCAAGTCATATTTATACCAAGTTTGGTTGAAATTGCTCATTGTGTTTCAGAGTTATGTTGGAACACACACACACACATACTTGACAGCAGCACGCCAACTACTATCCTAAGTGCCCTCTTGTTGTTTATTATACTAAGGCTTTCTTTTTTGCTAAAACTATTGCCGCCCTCTCTTCTTTTGTAACTAGACGCCCAGTTTACTTACCTTTATCTATGTATATCCAGTTCAAGTCTTTCGAAGGAACCTATCTGAGCTTAAGAGGGAAATAATATATAAATACTGTCTTGTCCCAAATAAGGAAAAAGAAAGTAATTAATACCTTAATAGGTCATGTGCATTTATAAGACTGGACTTTTGTATATTTTGTAGTTCGAGATGTTTTTGCTGCGTTGTAACATAAACCGCAGAATTCATGTATGTTTTTGAATTTTCATCATTCTCTTAGCGTTCATGCTAAGACCATTGTCCAAGGGAGGGAGCAGCTTTGAAAAAGAAAGAATTTTTGTCAAATCTGAGGTCTCTGTTTTATTTTACGTCTTTCCTTATATTGGTTTTGCTTACAGTCTTCATGTTGAAAGAAATTTATGATTCAGTAAGAACGCGTTATATAAGGTGCCGTACTTTTCCTTCGTTGTTTTGTCACTTTTTCGGTTCGTTCACGCAACGATCCAACAATAAGTTGTCAGTACATTCATACAAAAAGTTAAAGTATACCTTAGTTTAACCAGACCACTGAGCTGATTAACAGCTCTCCTAGGGCTGGTCCGAAGGATTAGACTTATTTTACGTGGCTAAGAACCAGTTGGTTACCTAGCAACGGGACCTACAGCTCATTGTGGAATCCGAACCACATTATAGCGAGAAATGAATTTTTATCACCAGAAATAAATTCCTCTAATTCTTCATTGGCCGGCCGGAGATTCTCGGAGTGCTAGCCGAAAACGGTACCGACCAGTCCAACGAAGAACTAGTACATTCATATACACACACGGGCACACTCTGGGTTTGCGGTGGGTGTCCCAGCGTCATCTGTGGCCAAGAAATTGTCATTGGGTTAGTAAAATAGCAGAACCTTGCAGAGATCCAAAAGACTGTAGACAGATAAGTAAACAGATGTATAGATATCGTTTTTAAGTCATTCGTATTTATGAATATTTATTTTTCACGTTTCACTTCATCTGTTGTTAAGATAAGGAACATCTTAGTTGCTCAACATTGTATGGCGTGGAAAATGACTACTGTATATAGCTTAAGGCTTGTGATTAGAATACAGTTTCATTTTCATCTTAATCACGCACCTACTTTGATCGTATTGAAACTGGTGTTATTATGTCGTGCGTTAGTCATCTTCACTGGCTTCGGTGTCATCTCGAAGTCCTTTGCTTCATTCACTTGTGACTTTTCTTTTTTCTGAGATCCCAGTGACGATTACACTTCCAAGCTTAGTATAATCTACATTAATTAGAAATTAACATAAATTCCATGTATGGGGCATTAGATACAGTCATTAAGAGTGACTATCTATTCATCCCTTAAGCTTGACAGTAACGTGAACGGAATTTTTCCAAACAAATTTTGAAAGGTTTTGCACCTTCGCTTTTTGTGATAAGTCCAGATTGCTGTGGGTGCTGAAGTGTGACCCTTTGCCAAGTCGGCATATTTTGCAAGGCAAAAAATAACCGTTTGAAACAGTCAAATAATGCTTTAGAATCAATTATTATAATTTTTCTACTATATTACAGTTATTTGCTGTTATTCCCAACCTCATGGTTCATCTTTTCAGCTTATACATATATATATATATATATATATATATATATATATATATATATATATATATATATATATATATATATATATATAGAGAGAGAGAGAGAGAGAGAGAGAGAGAGAGAGAGAGAGAGAGCTTGCTCTTTATATATTACAATTATTTCGTATATTTTTATCTTGTTTTAGACAGATGAGGTTTTCCCGGTGACGACAACCCGGTTTCTTAGAAAACATTAATAAATTTACTCTTGGTATTTTTGTGGCTGTTATTGTGATTGATAATTATCGATTTCAGTATAAACGGCAATTCTTGATTTAAATATTAGTTTCAGTGAATTGTTTGTCCCTTATGATATTTTTAAAGGGACAAATTTAAGTGTAAAGATGTCAGCTCAGTTCCATTCTTTTAAACCCGATTTCGCTCATTTTTAACGTTACAACTATTTTGGTAAGAGTGAACGTTGTGTTTGACTAACCTTGCCTTTTGCTTGTTCAACCACTGATATCATTCACCTCTTTTATATTTCAAATAGGCATCAAGGACGTGTTTTTTGTGTTAGCTTTATTATATTTACCCAATCATTGAGGATGTCCCAGGTGTATTCAGTTAATACCATGAAAAATTGAAGCTACCTTGTCTTCATAGTATCGCCATTACAGCTATAAAATATACAATATGAAGACAAACGACATAGCTTGAAGATAAATTTTCAAGTTAAGGAGGGAATTTAGATTTTTCTTTCCACGAGTACCGATGGAACTTACAAGGGTTTTGAAGTGTAGAGCTTTTCTCTGTAGGTGAAAGTTCAGCCTAAATATTTTCATTATGCTTGTGTAAGGCCGTAATGTTTCAGAAGTAAATCTAAACTTTTCTGTTTAGAATTTTCTGAAGTTCATCTTTAAAATCCGTCCTTTGTAAATTTAAATAATAGAGGATATCTTTTTACAAGTAGCCATATTTTTCTCAAACTCTCAAACGTAATGGCTAGCTACATTATAATGTTGAAGTTATCGACAATGGCAAACGAAGTACATATTTGTAAATTATCATAATATCTAGTTTACGATGAAAATTTTTTTTGTGGTCAATGAAGTATTATTTGAATTATTATCATTGTTATCTATAAGGTTTGCATTGGTATTTCATCATTCTCTCCTTTTTAAATTCATTTATTTTTTTAAGGTAATCCATTGTTTCCTACTTAGCCTATATCTTCAGTACCATATTTTCAATGCGTTTCTGACTTCATCAGTCTTCGTTCCCCCTAAGTAGCATTGGTCACGTGCCCACAGTGGTAGGCCTGTCGCATAGGCCTCCCAAGTAAGGACGTATCCATTATTGGGCAAATGTTAATGGCTTAAGCCTACTCGTTCATGTCCTTCGAATAGACTGGGGTTCTCCTGTCTCTTGCGACAACCTTAGGAAGTAACAGAGGGAATCTCTCTCTCTCTCTCTCTCTCTCTCTCTCTCTCTCTCTCTCTCTCTCTCTCTTTGTAAGTCTAAAAAGCAATGTAAGGGTTCCAAAGACAACGGCGTATGAAACAGTCATAGTCAGTCGTAGACTATATTTTATGTAACGGATGGAGCGTTTTCAGAACCATATTGCGTTGATACAAGATAATGAATTGCTCTTGATTCCATATCTTTTATTCACCCATTTTAATATTTAACGGAAGACTGTAGTCGACCAATTGACAACGTTCACTTTTAAGTTACCCTATCACATTGAAATATAAATTGTTGGAACTGTCGTGCCCAGTTTATGATTTACGAGAAGAAAAAGACTGCTTTGCTGAATGGTCAGAAATTTTGCATCATCGCCAGCAGTTAGCGAATGGTCAAATGCAAAATATCACAATTTATGTAGTATGTCATGGCAATAATAGTAATAAATTGAGTACAGACATTGATTACCATTATATCAGTTTCAAAAGAATAACAGTAGCGGTAGAAATGCAGTAATGGTGATGTGCAATTTGGATTTTCCTTATGTGAATTCCTGTAGGTAGGGATGAAATTTTTAGCATTTGAGACATTAATGTTAATGCTTAAGAATGCTACTTTTTTCCTTCAGTAATTCACCAATTCTTTCATCCTATGTCATGCACAACTTTTTTTTTTCATCATGGCATTTTCGTCTCCCCGCAGAAAGACGAGACAACGGTCAACTTCCCCCTTTTTTTGGGCAATAAGTGCACGGGATGAGGCTGTAAAGCTCATAGCTTTTACGCAATGCAGCGTGGCGAGAATGTTATTATTTTCCCGGAATTCGAAAAAGAATGAAGACATGCTTATCATTAGCCTCAGATGAAGTTGGTCATCCTCCATTTAGGTGGCATCTCCCCTCACCAAGTGGGCTACAGTCCTTCAGTAGGTATTTTGGGAGTACGTTTACCATGCCCGAAAATATAGGTGCACCCTATAGGAGCAAGGATCAGTATGTGCCACCCACTACCACGTTAACAATACAGCGTTGGATTAAATATAGAGGCTCATCTGCCATTTAGTAGACATTTCTTCCCCAAGAGATTCATAGTCCTCCATTAGGCTCTCTTCTGCCTTGGCATGTGATGCATTCAAATCCCGAGCCATTGGCTCTTCCTGGGATGCTTGTTGTCGACAAGTGTCTTTAGACTAAAACATTGCCAGAAAATTTACGTACGAAGTCACTTAGTAAAAGCATAAACATACTCCAAAGACACAATTGAAATGACTTTTGGCGTTAAACTGGAAAAGGTATAAATTTGCTAGAATAGTCGGTAAAGAGTGAATGTTTGCGTCTGTGAAAATTATCTAAGCATCATGATCCTGGGTCACGAAGGAAGGATATTATAGGTGATTCGGTAACGGCACAGGCAGACGTGTCAGTGTGCCACGATTGTTCGCCCAAGCTGACATCTGTGCCGAGAACAGAAGCTGCAGCAGTGTGGCTGAGATGTGGGAAGAATTCTTTGTGTTGGATGCTTTGTATATTAATAAATTTGTGATCTGGTCTTCAGATTTTGTGCTTTTTGTTGATGAAGGGGCTATTCGCAGTTGTGAGTGCATCTTCTGCTGTCAAGTTTGTGTTCTGATTTCTACTCCTACAAACTACAGTTGACTGTTTCAACCCTAGTGTGTATCTTAGGGATCACATGTGGGTTGCGACTGCAGTGTCTCCTGTGTTCCTCTGATCTGATATCCAGGCTTCAGGCACTGACATCGATTACAGTCAAGATAAGGAGTACGACACACACCAACATTTTTCTCTCCTCTGTCATACTATTCGTGACTAGTCCACGTCTTACGGTGTTAATATACTTTAGGGAAATGCTGAAACAGTCATTTTATTTCCCATTGCTATTCAGCATATTCGCCATATTTTTCACAGGTTTAGGATTAAAGAACCACTGGTTCGTTTTGTCTAAACAACTTTTAGGGAAGTGCCGTGGGTAACCTAAATTTCGAAGGGACCTATCTACGTGTTGAGTCACAAATTTTTAAAGATGGAAAAATATATTTAAAGCATTATTACTTTTTAATTTCGCTGAGTGATTAGAGAAAAAGTTAATATAATTTCCAGTATTAGTGGTATTTCTGTATGCTTTAAGCGAAAGGTGGTCTTGTCTTGAACATCAACAACATCTAAAAAAGGAAGCTTTCATTCATCCCCAAATTCACAGTGAATTTTATTATTGGTAAGATTGTTTATATATGAAATTTCTGTGGATATTTTAGTATTAAGAATCTTGTCAGTGCAAGCAAAAGCTCATAATTGTATTAAATTATCGATGAAGCACATTACCCTTTTCCTGATTAGTGCTTTTAATTTAGCCTGGCTGTGTTCAGTTTTATATTTTTACAAACAATAATTTTAGGTATATTTTTATTAATTTACAGACCTTGAAAATGTTTCGATGTAACAAAACTGAACCGCCAAATAAAGATATTCCTTTTATTCTCGCTCTCTTTTTTTTTCTTTTGTATTTGACTGAGGTTCCCTTCAAAGAAGTCGTTTTATGTATGTGTATATATATATATATATATATATATATATATATATATATATATATATATATATAAATATATAAATATATATATATATATATATATATATATATATATATATATATATATATATATATATATATATATATATATATATATATATATATATATATATATATATATTGCATGTGTGTATGCGTGTGTCCGTGTTTGTGTGGCTTAATTTATCTACGCCGACAAATAGAGAGAAATAGAGAGAGAGAACTCGTGATAATTAATTGAAAATCTTTACTTCTCATTAATTGAATTTCAACAAAGCACCTGCCCGAATAACAACAGAGTGTGAAATAATAGCTCACTGTCTGCTGGATGCAACAAGTTATTATGTTTAAGGTAAATTTTACGTTCAGAGAGTTAATTATTACGATCTAAATATCATTACGAAGCCTTTAGGTACACAGAAATGAGACCTGATTGTTTTTTAAGGTAGAATTTTATGTCGAGTAAATGAAGTGCACATAACGTGCTGCTGAATCGCTGTGAAATACACGCCACAATTATTACCGGGTAAGGCCCCGCTATAGCAGAATGAAATGAAAACAGAATACGTGTTAACTGCTGTGAAATATCATGCTTCAAGAGTTGTCGATAGAGCATCAGTCAGTGCAGTAAATTGAGAATTCAGTGCTAAACGCTTACATAAAGAAAACGAAGGACTGAAAGATGATCCTTAAATATGACGGCGAAAAAAAAAAAAAACGTTGATAATGGACAACTTATGCGATTGAGGTTGGTGGTTGGGGCCAGGGACTGTTGTTGCCGTTGCTGGAATGGCAAGTGGGATGTTTAGGGCCTATGGGAGAGGGAGGGCCAGGGACAAGAGTGACGAGAGGTCGCCAACCCAAATCGAGTGAGACCTATGACGAATTTTGTTGATGTGTTGTTAGGCGTGTTGTCGCACAGACTAACGGCAGGTAAAAAGTGGTGCAGTTGTTGTTGTTGATTAACCTGGCCTTATGTCAGCACGGATCTTACTAGGAGCAGCTTGTAATAGTTTTGCATGTTTACACGTATATGAATATATACCACTATTCCTATATATATATATTATATATATATATATATATATATATATATATATATATATATATATATATGTATATGTATATGTATATATATATATATATATATATATATATATATATATATATATATATATATATATATATTAGCTATTTATATAAATTTCGTGAAGGAAATAGATATTTACGGTAATAGATAGGTCCAGTGGATTCAGGCGCTCTGACTAATTCGGGGGAGGGAGTAGTAGATTAGTTAATGTTAATTTACGGAATATATTTGTCTGAAATGGTAGGGTACTGTTTATTTATCACTTTTTATATATACCAGCGATGCAGGCGAGACTACAAACCAACTCTTTTTGCTAGTGCAGCTTCTCTTAAGTGTAAAACAACATTAGTATTGCTAGTCGATACCATAAACTCTCGCATAAGCATTACCAAACATGTACAATATTGTAACATTTTTCTTGAGTGTTCCAATGGACAACTTGCCTGCCAGCGACTTGATGCTCATTCATTGTCGTCTTCTTGTTTTTTTATTGCAAAGGATTCTCCTTAGGATAATTATCATCTCAAGCTTTATACTTTCATGTTAGGTGTATTGAACTTTTTATTATTCTGTAGTTCAGTGTACAGTAAATTCATATTACACGACGTGAGCGAGGGATACCGAATTAATAAACAGAGTGAATGCTAATGCAATCTGTACTGTCAGGGATCAAATATGAAACAACATGCTTTTTTAAACTTCATGTTTTTTAATACAAGTAAAGAACGATTGCAGTATTTTTTCTAACCTAAGCAGCATGTACCTATCGAATGCAAACTACAGATATTTTTCTGTGTCAATACACTGTTAGAATCCGTGGTTATTTTATGAAGTGGTAGGGCAATTTTACCCATGTTTTCATCAAATCTTCATGTCTTCCAGGCTACAGCATTGGATACATAACATTCGTGTGCATCCGAAAGCTTTCATCAGCTGTCGTTAGAGAAAAGGAAAAGTTTTCTCATAACCGTGGAATAGATTCTGAAAAAGTATATCTATCTGAGCTGGTGTTATATTTTCATTGAATGCGGTTTTATTTTATGAGAGGTATTAAGAAAAAGGATTTATTTATGGCGTGTATAGAAAATGTTATTACAAAAACCAATATAGCAGGATAGTAATATATAAAACCAGCCGTCCTACCCCCTCCCTCGCACCCCTTTTACTAGTATAAACAGCCAGAGATTGTGACATCAGTAAATCACCCATCGCGAGATAGTAAAGCTACTACCCGCAGCGAGGCCAAAAAATGTGGGAGTGGCTAATGGGTAATTGGGATGAGCAATAACACTTGTAGCTTACTTCTGAGAATGGCTTACGATTGACGTCAGAAGATACAAGATGCATTTAACTATATTTAGAAAATTCCAATTTTTTATTGGGGAATTTCATATTGAGTTATGCTTGAAGTTAGCGAAGCCTACAGTGAAATAGAAAATAATAAGTAGCTTATATGGTACAGCATGAAATAGCAGTATGTGAGTCGAAATTTTTTTAAATGTCTTCAGATTAGTTACTAGAATTAGCAAAAATTTTGCTGTATGCAGGAATTACTGAAATATACTCATAAGCGCCTAGAAAGTTACTTTGAAAATTTTGTTTTGTAATGAAGTGCTCGACAGATACTTGGGGAAGTGTTAAGGCTGTGTAAGGATTATTCCCTTTTATCTGAAAATAGTTTTATCTTGGTGTTTTAAAGCAAGTCTTCATTTTTTAAAGTGAGAAAGCACTAGAGGTTTAATAAACTCGTTATCAAGTAATTGCGACCATGAATAAAAATCTAACCTGCTATATAGGTGAGGTCATGAATTTAATTTGGGGTCTATTAGTTAGGTTTTTTAATAAATAAATAAGTATAAGCTTCGTATCAACAAATTAGTTTCGAAGAGAGAGAGAGAGAGAGAGAGAGAGAGAGAGAGAGAGAGAGAGAGAGAGAGAGAATCATCATCATGCTTTGCCGCCCTAATTGCAATTACAACGATGGCAGTTTCAACCCCTCCCTCAACATCACATACGCCTTCCTCTACCCCCAACCCCAAACCCCCCATTCTCTCTCTCTCTCTCTCGCTCTCTTTCTCTCTCTCTGTCTCTCATCCATATCAGGCCCCCATAAATATAGGTTGAAAATTAGTAGTCCATAAAGAAAGAGAATTTAGTGCCTCTATGATTCAAAGTGTTGTTTCAAATTACTTTTAAACCCAATTAGTTTCTGCTAATGAGTTCACCATTGGATGTTTTATTAGCCCCAGATAAAGTTTTGGGTTAGGTGTTTGCTTCGATTTTTATTCTAATGGGCTACTACTAGTTTAGTTTGGTGTTGTTTGTTTGTTATACATCAACTTCTGTGTGTAAACTGAAAGTGTTTTTTTTTCCGGTCTATTGTTTATTTTTATAAATGCAGCACGTGGCACATGAACATTTTGTACAATTAACTCTTTCTCTCTATCATATATACATATTTATATATATATATATATATATATATATATATATATATATATATATATATTTCTATATATATATATGTATATATGTATATATATATATATATATATATATATATATATATATATATATATATATATATATATATATATATATATATATATATATATACAGTATATACATATGTATAAATATATACTGTATATGCACACACACACACACACACACACTTAACATTTTATAAGATCTCAAGAAAGAATCGTTCGTTATCATCAAATTTGTTTCAGCATTCTCTTCCCCCTCTTGTTTCTCTTTTCTTCACATATAGTGACAATATCACTCTGAATCAAAGTTATAATAAAAGTTTAACAAACACCTGCGGATTCTATCACGCACCGACGACCAGACCAATAAATGATGGCGATGTCGGACGATGATAATAAAGAGGATATCGCTATTATTCGTGTTAAACCTCGATCTGCGAATTAGGAACACTTCTTGAAGTGAAGTCGTGTAATCTTAGGTGGTCGAGAAAGGCTCCCTTTGTGGGACTTCATAAATTAGTAGACAATGATCGAGCGAAAATTATTAAAATAATAATAATATAGGACTGGGATGTATGAAATAATAATACATCAGTTTCGTATTTTGAATTCACAGGTCTTTGTTGAGTTAATCATTGTTTCCAATCCTTCCTTCAGTGTTATGTGAGAGTAAGTATCTTGGAGTGGACATGAACCAACACGAGCAAAAAGCAAATGATTTAAATTCAAGTTATAGATAAAAAACTTTTATCTATCTTTCACTGTTTATCTACTGCTCTTATATATATATATATATATATATATATATATATATATATATATATATATATATATATATATATATATATATAGAGAGAGAGAGAGAGAGAGAGAGAGAGAGAGAGAGAGAGAGAGAGAGAGAGAGAGAGAGAGAGAGAATGAATGACTTCATAGGTTCCAGTGCTTGGTCAAGTAAAAATTTTACATTCCATTCCATTTCATTTTATACACACACACACACACACACACACACATATATATATATATATATATATATATATATATATATATATATATATATATATATATATATACTATATATATATATATATGTATGTATGTATGTATAAGAACAGTAGATAAGCAGTGAAAGTTAGAAAAAAACCTTTTTAACCATGACTTGAACTTGAGACGTTTGTTCTTTGTTCATACTGGTTCATATCCACTCAAAGATATATATATTTATATATTTATTTATATATATACACACACACACACACACACATATATATATATATATATATATATATATATATATATATATATATATATATATATATATATATAATAATCACGAAGTCAAGGGAGTGCCTTGTGAAGTTCTGTGAATTCCTCGGGGATGGAATGCCCCATAAAGAAAAACGAGTTTCTCTGTTTTTAGAACAACGGCTACCATACAACTTGGGCCTTGCTGTCCAAGGAAGGCAAACTAGTTTGAGATACAGATATGATACACCTCAAAGCAGTGACCCACCACGTAAAGGGCTGTGATCTCCGCGGTGAGAGGAAAAGCCTCTTGATGGCAAACAAGCCTCTTTTAATACCAGTGGCAACTAGGTTTTTCATTTCTCCGGGATATTCGGAAAGGAAATGTTATTAGATTCTCCAGCTGGAGTCGTTTGAAAACTGCCAAATGGGGAGGGGCATGGATTTTGCAGCTCCATACCTTAAAATGCTATTGCATAAAACCAGGGAAGAAGTAAAATGAAATGTATGATAGCTGATTTGTTATAGGACAGAAAGCTCGATACTCTAGCATTTAATTACACAGAGTTTGCAGAAATAGGAAAGACAAAAAGTGAGTATGTTTGCGGTAGGTGAAAGCTGTAGAGATAGGGTTGTTGGATTAGGTAGACTCGGGGATGGGTGAAATAGGAAAAATTAGTTATGTTGAGGATTGCATGGGTTGTATATGTTGCAGAAATGGGAAAGAATGAGAGAGAATCAAATTTTTGGAAAATCTGAATAGGAGGTTGTGCTAGGTGATATAAATGGAAAGTTAAGTGAAAGAAAGAGATGGTGTTGTCGGTAGGTATGTAGTTCTTGAAATATATAAAAATGGAGAATATTATTTAGCTGTAATCAGAAATATGCTGGAATGTTGGAAATACTTAGTTTTAAAAGAAGAATATTTATAATTTACTTGGGAAAGCGAAAATGGTGAGGAATTGAATTCTTTACAAAGATGGAAGATTCAGATAGGTGAGAAGAGGATAGCTGGAGATATTTCTGATCTTCATTTTGCTGAAACAAATCTTTAGATGCAGGTTTAAGTCGGAGAAGAAATGGTGAAGTGAGGCCGTTAATGAGTTTAAGACAGAGGAGTTTGATAAGAAGGAAGATGAGCACATAATGAGAAAGTAGGTGACACTTGGACTGAAATTAAAGATGGTGTAAAGAATACATGAGTAGTATGTAGGTATAATTGGGTGAAAAAAAAGGAATAAAAACATTTAGTGGTGTACTGGAGGATAACAAGAAGAAGTGAAAAAAGGAAGTTAAGTAATATAAAAAAAAAGAAAGAAGGAGGAACCCATTCGGTAGAATAGCAACATTTTCTTTAGAAAAGTAAAAGCTGAGTGAATGGTAATTGAACACTTGGATCTCAAGATAAAGGTGCAAATGGTGAGACTTCAAAATAAATGAAGACTTTCTCTGATGGTGTAATTTGATGATTTGCTGAATCTGTAAGACGGATAAAAACAGAGCTTTTACTATTCCAATTACAAGTTAAACTGCAACCTTAGTAAACAGAGCAGAATGCTACAAGTCCATGAGCGCAAATAGGCAAAGCAACTCCGTACAGAAAGTGGAATCGAGAAGTAAAGAATAAACTACAGAAGAGAAATGACAGAAAAACAAATAAGATAAATGACAAAGTAAAATACCCAAAGCAAATAACAAGTAAACTAGGAAGTGAGACCCTTGTCAGCTTGCTCATAAAAAAAAAAAAACTGACTGATTAAAGAGTGGAAATGGCTAGTTTAAGAGTGTGAATGTTTGTGGAAGTGACCATTGAGGATGAAAGGAGTAAAATTAAGAGGCTGAAGAATGGAAAGACACAGGAGCCAGGAGCTGATGGGATGATGACCGAGGTGCTGGAATGAAGTAATCATTGTTTGGATAATGTATTGAGGAAAACGATAATATGGAAAAAGGAAATATATGTAATTTGAAATAGATAGAAGGAGGAGGACGGGAAGACCTAAGAGGTATTGGAAAGACAAGGTCTCAATATGCAGGAAGTGGGGGTGCGTGTAGAAGGTAGACGCGGCGAGCGCACCGTTTGTAAAGGGGCTCGACGTGATGTTGACGAGCCATCTGCGTAGGTTTATGAAGCAGCTACGTGTGTGGAACTTTTCTACACGGGAGAATCTCTCTTTTCGTGGGTTGAAGTTTAAAAAAAGAGATTGAGAAAGTTTATAGTAACATCAAGAAATAAAAGGAACTTTCGAAGTTCCACCTAAATCTCCATCTTGTCTCAGTCCTCTTCCTTCATTCCAGGCTATAAAGTTTCCCTTCTGGCGCTCTATATCACAAGGCACGGATGTATAAACTATGGGATATATTCGTCGGATAATTACAGTCTAATATCATTAATTCATACCATTGCGAAGGGCGCAAAAGAGAGCAAATTACTCCGAATGGATATTAACTCTCAACCCATTATACGGACGGCTGGGGAGGGAGAATGGAGGGGAGGAGATTGAGAAGTCTGGTGGAGGAGGGAAGAGAGAGCTTGGAGATGAAAAGAGGTCTAGAGGATCCGATGTGAAGTACAAGGCATTTAAATGGAATATTTACAGAATTAAGACAGAGACAAGTGGACGGGCAGAATGAGATAGAGACAGAGAGGGAACCGGGTGTCCTGTTCTAATGATATGTTAATTAATTATTGTAATTTTTTTGTCTGATCTATCCCCTGCAGTGTTGCAGGATATGAGAAGACAAAGTTTTGTATTGATCATTCTTCCCTGCGTTATCTGAACTAAAATCGTACTACAGTTAACAAACGTAGGGCAAATCTGAGCACCTTTTTTTTCTTACTACAAAATGTGACTTCTTAGAGGCATGCTTACTATTATAAATGCATGCTCTTTAGCCAGTTGCTACTTTACTTATTCAGTTGGGGAGGAAATTATGGTTTTTGATCCTAGCAATAGTAAATATTTACGCTTAGTCATTTAACTGGGTATGTATTGCGTGTACAGTCTTTATTTTCTGAAGATACACTAGACTTTTAGTATTGTTGTCCAAGGAGACGAATCTTGTCCAAACATGTAGCAAGCAGTTGACACATTAACTTTTTCTGTGATTCTTTCCAAAGTGACATCTAGTCATCTCGTCTGGTTATTATCTAGGGGCAACCAGTTATGGATGCAGAAGAGTCCTTAGTGATTTTATTCAGATTCCATAATCATGCCAAGTAGCCAGCTGTAGTAGATATTTTTGTTCTTTTTTTTATTACATGGCTGGTCTGTGTAGACTTACTGGAATGAAGCCATTTTGACAAGCCTTTTTTGTCGCCTTATAGTACGGTCATATTAATCATAACCAAAAATGGATCAAAATAGATAGATTAGCTTATGCGCTATAAATGGAGAATTATCGAATGGTTGTTATTGTCTCTTATGCCGACCATAATTGACAACCTGTTGTTCTTAGGTCACAGCTTGTTATCTCATCTCGCCTTACTTTCATCTTTATAATCCTTAAGTAAAGTAATCAACCCCATCGTACTGCAAGGCATGAGCTAAGATTATGTCTTAACTAACCAATAGCTTAGGATTCTTTGACCTGAGTTATTCGGCTATTACCTGTAGTTCAACAACATAGGCATTGACTTTATATCTCTCTCGATCACTTTAACAGTTAGTGTCCGTGGTTGCTTGCCATGGGCCTTATCTCGATCACTACTCTACGGATTTAACTCTTTTTTTATATATATTTTTGATCGTTCTAAGCTATGACGTATAGTGCTTTTTGAAAAGTATTATAAAAGTTGTTATATTGTTATGCACACATGCAGCGAAACTCACACACACACACATGTATGTATGTATGTATGTATGTATGTATGTATGTATGTATGTATGTATGTATGTATGTATGTATGTAGCAGGGTTAGTAAGGTGGGAGGAATCTTAATCCAACTCGGCCACCTAATAACTATGGTTTATGTTACTGTTTTCCAAGCGTCTTTTGACAAATATGACCATCCACTCTACGTATATTTCATAACAATTTCATTTATACATATGCATAAAAGTATCTTTATGTGTTCAATATACTGACATAAGGACAGATTGATAGCGCACATATCAAAATAAAATTTAATTTTATATGGCGATTCCCCCGGCAATTTTTTAAAACATGCAGTTTTTTAGTAACTAATTTTAATATGAAAGCTTGATAATATATCTATGTACCTGAGAATCAAGGGGAATCTTGTCAAAAGATAAGGTTTTAAAACACATTAAACGTGTTTTGATTAAATTAAACTTGTGCGCAAAATTTAAAATTCAAAAAAGCCTTTACTTAATGGTACAGACAACACTCCAATAAATTTGGAACTTAACATGATGAATATGCTGACACTCATCTTGTTTTAGATTGAATTATATAAAGCAGAGTTAGTTATTTATGTAGGATCGCGTGGGAGATAGATTGAAATTCAAGTAAAGCAAATAGCAGGGAGGAATGGCGCAAAATTATTTACTACTTTTGTGACCATTGTGAACATAAATTGATGTCAAAACACGGGAATCAATTCATAACTGAGGGCAAGAAATCGTAGAACTGGAATAAGGCCTACTGCTTAGGTATCGGCGAAGAAAAGTTGGAATGAGTTCGTATCACTTGTTTGTGCAGTGAGAGACCAGCAAGTGATCTGTGAAAATGACGTTTCACTTACAGTGGACTAGATTTCTGATAAAGAAATAAAAAGTATTGTATCGAATTAGTAAAAAATTGGACGCAAGTACAACGACTGGTAGAAGAATTTGCAAATGGAGTGTTTGTGTAACGTGGAAAAGTGTGATAAAAAAGGAACAAAGAGTTGATTACAGATAAGATAAGGCAAAATGACCAAAAGAAAACAAATAGGTTCTTATTACTATTAATTTATTTATTAATTACGTTTTTCATTCCATGCGCACGTGAATCTTATGCTGATGACAAGTTTTTGCTTGTGGACTTAGCTAACATCTGAGCTTGTATTATGCTGACTTAATGAGACTAATTATCCGGATAATGGTGATTATCCATGGCGACGATGACACTAATTGCAATATCACTGGAAGTTATTATACATACAAGATGTAATTAACTCTCAAAAAATATTTTCCAATGGGGCCAAGGTCTTCCTGGTTTGGACCCGAGGGCATATGGTTGGTTCTGACGGGGTTTTGGTGGTGAATTTCGACTCTGAAGTGTTCTAGCTGTTTTGACGAAATTGATTCTTTATTTTGTAAAGGTTACATTACTTGAATTCTGTTTCTATTAAGATGGCTTTGATTGTATCTTAATTTTATGTATTATATGTAGTTTGCTTTGATTGTATCTTAGTTTTATGTATTATATATGTAGTTTGTCTGCTTTGATTGTATCTTAGTTTTATGTATTATACGTAGTTTGTCATGATAAGGATAATCTTAATCAAGTAATATTTGAATCCAGACTTTATGTCTATCGCACTGGCATGTGGAAACAAACAAAAGTTTGTGTATGTTTTGCATTTTTCTCGTGTTTCTAATTAACGCTTGTTTCTACACAATATAAAGTGTGAACAAGAGTTGTAGAAACTTTTGGCGTAAAGTAGACATTCTCCTTGACACAGGAAATGGAGATTGCTATATAATTACTTTGAGAAGAGTTCTATTATGGCCTCTTACAGATCTGCTTTTATATAATCAAACTGAATTTTTTGGTCTATTTATAGATTTGAATAAGTATATTCATTTCCAGGAACCGCAGGTGCCTTTCTGGTAGTTTTCTTTATGAGTATTAGTTTTTCCTTTGAAAGATTTCGTTATCGTACACAAATTTGATCTTAATGTTGTTCATCTAGGATAATATACAGCTTTGTTGCAGTTTTTGCCCCGAGGTTTAGAATTAAACGCTTGGTTTCATTTCCTTCCTAGTTTTGAATGGGGTCATTTTAATGTTAATCTCATGGTCGTATATTATGCATTTATTTCCCAATTCACATTTAATTATATTATTTTCTTCCTAACTGCATGGCTTTTTTGAAACTCTCACCCTTTTCTATACTTCGTTTTTAAAGTACAATATGTCGTACATAGAACATTCCATGCGCTTAGTTTTGGTAGATACAGTCTGTTTCTAGTAACGACCATTTGATTATTGATACGTCTTGAAAGCATTTTGATTTCAAATGTCATGAAGTTATTTTCCAGATATGCTGCTTACGTTGTATCCTGTTTATTAAGGTCACTTTTCCTTTTATGTCCAGTAGAGTCTTTGTAAAATCGCCAGTCTAAGTTTTTCATGTGAAACTATCTTTCAGCTTTTTTGCTTTACTATGATCTTTATAGTCCACAAAACACACAGATATTTGAAAAATATTACCCTTTTTTATTACTAGCTTTGCTGATTTGCTTTTATGATAATTTGGATTAATGCAGTGAAATTAAGGCTTTGTCCCGTTAACAGCTTTTGCCTCCAGATTTTCCACTGTTAGACATATATTCATGAAAATAAAATGAAGACACCTGTGTTCATAAACGACTGACATAACATTAATGAGCATGAGTGAATTCACCGTTGCACATCTAAATTCAGTTTCATTTTAAATATAAAAGTAAGCTCTTGAAATTAAAACCTTACCCGTTAGTTGATATCTTCTAACGTAAATGACTTCAGCTCGAGATCGGTAGATATAAAACCAACCGGTTTAGATTGCGTGCTACACTCGTTAGGTTTAAAACGAGGTTTACTCGATTTGACGTGAGAATTATTAGATTGTTTTATACACGTGATTGTTCTATGTGAACAGAGAGTATCTGTAAAATAATTAAGCTTGCATTCTTTAGTTTCAAACCATATCTCGAACGACTTAGATTCCAGACTCCATCTTATTATATTAAAAGACAGGATTGGATGACTTAATGATAATAGAATTTCAAATCAGGATTTGTTTAAGTGAATATCTTGGTAGTGCGATTTCAGTCAGGACTGTAAGATTTCAAACTACTCTTATTCGGATTAAACTCAAGCTTGTTACGTCTAAAACCAGATCCGTTTGACGTATGTCAGGTTGAAATTAAAAGAGTAAAGTATAGATTTAGGACTAAAATGAAACTATGGATTTCATCGGTAGCCATATCTGCTAATGTCTTAATGTGAATATGTGACTCTTTCTCCTTACTGCATGAGAACTCTGTTCATTTACCTCAAACAGTATCTCTCTCTCTCTCTCTCTCTCTCTCTCTCTCTCTCTCTCTCTCTCTCTCTCTCTCTCTCTCTCTCTCTCTCTCTCTCAAATACTCACACTTAACCAGTCTGGGAATATCAAAAGCAAAATCAAATATTAACAAAGAATTTGGTACCTGGTGTCAATTGTTCTTAGAACACGAAAATTTCTCTCAAATAGATCAATATGTATTCTCTTTGAAAGTTTCCGATGTCATTAGACATACTGTAACCTTTAATGTTATTTATAACATTTCCGCTGTCGACATGATCATTATAACAATGCTAGCGAACTCCTTACAGTCAGAAATTACGGTAACATAAGAGAGGGGTCGAGACGTTGAGTCCCCGGAAGCTCGGACTATGTACCTTCATTCCGTGGACACGTATAAGGACTACTGCTGAGACAGACTAGCCCTGGGCTGAACGGCGTAAGACTGACTGGAGTGTTTATTATCCGTAGACTGTGGTTGTTACACACAAAAAATTTATATATGTGGATACCCATTTCGTTTCATTAAACGGGATTTTTGTTCATTAGTTCCAGAATATTTTTCATTGTATCTATTGCATTACTGTTGTATTTGTCTGTACTTACAGTCAGCGAACACGTCTTCTTTACAAATAAAAATTGAGGGAACAAATAAAATCATTGCCACATTTAATTGAGTCTTAACAATGAGAGAAATAAATTTGTTTGAGTTTAGGGTTCTACGAATCATATTACCTCGTTAAATCTCCCAAAATAGTTACTTTACCCACATGAATTATAAAATAACTTAGAAAGACAAGAGTCATCGACGGCCCACCGCTGCTCTCTCTCTCTCTCTCTCTCTCTCTCTCTCTCTCTCTCTCTCTCTCTCTCTCTCTCTCTCTCTCTCTCTCTCCTCTCAGGTCGTGTGCTCCGACATATCCACCTCACCCTGTCCCCCTTAAAGCAAGCACAAGCATAAAATTCGAAATTGGTCGAGGATAGCCAATTTGCTTTTAATTGGACGTTTGCTTTCGCCTGTGTGTACTCTAAGATTTTTTTCCTTTTATCTATATGGGCCTTCCAGGTGAAAATATCGAGAGGGGCCTATTTATTCTGTTTTTAATTCTGTTACCAATCATGTGCTTCCCAAGGGTCTTCTTAACAAGTTAGGTATGACGGGGTTGGGGGGACCGGTTGGGGAGGGGAACGGGGCGTGGGGTAACGGCTTGCCAAAATGTTCGGGGGTTTAGAATGGTAGCTTTTGATTTTTGTCACTGAATTTTAGTTGTTCAATATGTACCATATATATTAAGTGAAAGGTCGAACTCTCTCTCTCTCTCTCTCTCTCTCTCTCTCTCTCTCTCTCTCTCTCTCTCTCTCTCTCTCTCTCTCTCGATTTATTCATAAATATTCCATGATACGTGGTTGTGATCATGTATTTGTGCATCACAGGAAAACGTACACTCATACAAAGAACATGCAGGTTATATCCTCTTGAACATCAAAAGCCAATTAACCTTTGCAATTACGGAAATATTAAAGGTAGTGACATCAATCATTGGGCCACCAGGACATCAAATAACACCGGAAACATTAATTCCAATGAGGTGTCAATCTCCTGCCGGGCAATATGCATAATTCTTCTGTTTACCACTAGATGTCCTCCTAAAAGCCGTACCACCTGGTGGATAATGTGACAACTAGCCTGATGAATTGAGTTCCCAGACAAAACAATCTTTATCTCTCTCCTAATGTTTTATTATGGTGCTAATTTCCCAGTATCTTCTTGTTTTCGTATCGTCGATACGTAAAAAAAAAAAAAAAAAAAAAAAAAAACTGATCAAAGGTGGAGGTTTTGTTGATGGAGATTCGGGGACTGTTAGTATTAACAGATACATTTTCCTATTAATGCTATTGTACTTTCAACATAATAAAATTTATGTTCTGTCAGTTCCTTACAAAAGAAACGACTCAACCTCCTCTGCATCTCACCCTCTTTATACTTAAGAAATTGCTCGTATTTAGGATAGCTTTTTAAGATATTATACTTAACACTACCTTTTGATATGTCGTGCTTATTTAATTATCTGCCTTTAGATCCGTAGATAGCCTAATACACTCCCATGAATATCCTCATCGTATGCAAAATATTAAACTTTTTCATAACTGATTTTTTTTTTATTACGGATACGAAATTTTAAGAAACCGTTTTCGAAGAACAAAGATTTTGAGAAACGAAAAAAAAAAGAATCACCATCTAATAAGTTATTGCAGAAGTTGAAATCGTCACGTAAAGGATCGTTATCTTTTAAAACGAAAGAATTCATGAAAAGCAATGTTATGAAAGTTGACTCGGGCACATTCTTTAGAAATATTGTTGAAACCTTAAGTGATGCAGCAGCATGCCTTAAAGGTCATGTGGGCCTGAAGGAATCCTAGAAGAGCAGGTGTTTCATTAGAAGTCATGTGACACCTGTCAGAACGAACACCTTAGTAGACGCCCCTTTGCCCCCACCCAAGGAACCCTCCAAGGCCTCTGCCCATTCGTCGTATCGTCTTCCCCTTACGAGACTTGTTCAATCCATCCCTCCCAAGTTACATTTAAACTTCTGTTTGTGCCGCACTCCAAACTATTTGAAGTTATTCGGATTTTTTATTCCATTTCTTGTTGTATATTTGGTGAAAATACTTATTTACGGAACTTATTTTGCTCCATCTCCTCATGCGAAACATATAAGATAGTAAATACAGTTTTTTACATCACTCCTAGATTTTTCCTCATAATTTGCCATAACATTCACAGTGAATAACAAAATGCAGAGCAAAGCAAAAAAATAAAAGAGGTAGACTAGCCAAACAGCAACAAGACTTAGTCACCATCATATTATGCAGTGACTACTGTAAGGATCATGTTGGTACATATCGTAGTGTGTTTATGTCCAGGAGAAACAGAAACAATCGTAACATCCTTGAAAAGAAAAAAAAAAGAAAAGAAAGATGAACAATGCATTGTCTCCAGAGTCGAGAATTTGAAACATTAGATACTTTAAAGGTAATAATTTTGTTATTGTCATTATTACTGACAACGGTGCTATTATTGCTATTGCTATTATTCATGTTGCTGCTGCTGTTACTGGAGTTTTTATGCCACAATTGATCTTTCTGATATAATCTTAGGATAATGATTTGTAAAAGAGGTAGAAATTTGTATACCTAGGATATATATATATATATATATATATATATATATATATATATATATATATATATATATATATATATATATATATATGTCTTTTACTATAATCTAACAGTGTGCGATGAAAGTAAAAATGCCCATAAAAACACTTTGTACACGTTGCAACCATAAATTTCTGATAACAAAACTTCTGTGTCTCTGATCACTGGTGAAATGTTGACAATTATTGGTGAGTGACGAGAGTATTTTTGTGGCAATATGCAGGTGTGGTAATATGACGATGGTGGCTTACAGAAGTCTGTAGACCAAGGCTGTGGAACGTCGCATTGCCACACCTGCATATGCCACATAAATTCTCTTTTCACTTACCAATAATTGTCAACATTTCACCAGTGATCAGGGATACAGAAGTTTTGGTATCAGAAATATATGGTTGCAACGTGTAAATAGGTTTTTTTTATGTGCCGTTTACCTTTATATCTATCAATCTATATATCTATCTTTCTGTCTCTATATCTATCTATCTATCTATCTAATATCTATCCATCCATATATATATATATATATATATATATATATATATATATATATATATATATATATATATATATATATATATATATATTAGTATTTATACCCGTAATCCATCTTAAAGAATTGCAGCTATATAGCAGAAGTGCTGATTTTCCACTGCTAAGATGTCTTTGAATTAAACAAGAGTCTGCGTTTGACTCTCGTAATTTCTTCTCCCTTTCTTGAGTGACCAGCGATGAACACTTTAGTGTATACATCCACTTGGATAAATGTGTAATTATTCGTCGGTTTCCTCTGATTAATGTACTAGGCATTGTATTGAATCTGCAGATTATTATAATTATATTATTAAGAATTATGAATTATGAATATGAAAAAACCTCAAAGGTCATTGACTTGCAAAGAGCGTTTCCACAGAGTAGAATATTGAGTCTTGAAAAAGCTTTAAAATAAGTTGGTGGAATGGGACCTACACCCCATCACAAATCTAAAAGAAAAAATTGCTCTCCTATGTGTTAAGAGAGAGAGAGAGAGAGAGAGAGAGAGAGAGAGAGAGAGAGAGAAAGGACAGTTTTTTGCTCTTTTTTTTGCTGTTTCCTCCCTTGTCTTTAATTTTCAGAATCCACTCGAGCTGATTCCTCTGTTACAGGATATGTAACAAGTTCACTGTTTTATTTACATTCTTGGTGTACAGCAGACTTCTTTAATAACTGCTGTATCCGAAACAGGCTAGTCAGTTTTCCTGTGAAGTGTGGCTAATTACTGAAATAGGTGTTAGGACTTACAAGGATGTTAAGGAAAAACTTACGTTAATGCTCCAAGTTCCTAGGAAAGTAAAATATGCAAAACTTGACCCCATCTTGCCATATTGTTTAAACTCGAGTGGTCCTCTCAAAATTACGATTGCAGGGTATTTTTAGAAAAAAGGAAACACACACCCCAAAACTCTGCAACCTAACCCAACCTTGGGTGTAGGTCCACTACTACTGTACCCTGTGTCACAGTGCATACACCTAAAATATCTAACGATGCACCACGTAATATTAATGAATTTATTTCTTGGCGCTGATTGATACATTCTTAGACAATGCTCTGTCACTGCACAATCCTAGACTGGGATTAGATGTTCTGTGTCTTAAACTAAACTGGGTAAAATCCAGCTAAGGTTGTTCGTACTTAAGCATTTCCACTCAGAGCCTCCTAAGGACTTGTCTCACCAGTTATATTTAAACCAGATAATAAACCATATTTAGATGGATAGTAGCATGTATTGATAAGTAATTTGGAAAGTTTATTGGATCCCATTCAAGATGATCAAGGATGTTAGGCTACTTGTCATTTCAGAGACCCATACACAGATTGCAGTTCAAACTAAGTCTGACAGTCTCAGGTTCTAAATACATACCCGAATCAGCACTTTCAATAAGTTCAGCTCACGAGAGGAAGACAGCTTCAGCAACATAATCACCACGTTTGAAGGGTTAAAAAAAAACTTCTGCAGGAATTTCTCTCTCTCTCTCTCTCTCTCTCTCTCTCTCTCTCTCTCTCTCTCTCTCTCTCTCTCTCTCTCTCTCCCTATATATATATATATATATATATATATATATATATATATATATATATATATATATATATATATATATATATATATATATATAATATGTATTTATGTATGTCTGCATGTGCGCGCGCCTTGCAGACGTTGTTTTATGAACATATTTGTAAAATTCATTTTTTTTTTTTCCTACCATTTGGAATCGTATTTAACGCACGGCACTGATCAATTGAAATACCATATTCCACGAGAGAGATTGTATATGTGGGTCTAATTATATATATATATATATATATATATATATATATATATATATATATATATATATATATATATATATATATATATATATCTGCGTGTGCGTATTTGTGTGGGTAGGTTTGAGGCTTGTTTGTTTATTGTAGATTTTCTTTTGTGTTTATAAATTATATATATAGTTAATTAAATACTACTACTTCTGACTTATTTTGCTATGACTTGATTTTCTATTCCATCCAGCCCGTTTCGTGGGTTGACCAGAAAAATAAAAGATGTAAGGGCAGATGAGGCATTAAGTATTTCGGATAAAATGTGAAGAATAATTGCCGAAGCAAAGGTCTGCAGACTGTGTATTTCCGTGAATTTTGGCCATCTCTCTCTCTCTCTCTCTCTCTCTCTCTCTCTCTCTCTCTCTCTCTCAATACACAACACACACACACACACACACACACACACATATATATATATATGTGTGTGTGTGTATATATATACATATTTATGTGAATTTTAGTGTGTTTTTAACTCTTGCCTTGAAAGGTTGGTGTTTGTCCCGCATGTGTGTTTGTGAGTTTGCTTATTGGTTCTGTTATTCCCTTTTTTACTGTGCAATTTTAAATTCTCTTCTTTTATGTGTAATTTATGTGTAATTTAGTTCATAAGTTTTAGTGTGCCTGTTATTTTACTTAGTGCCTAATTCATTTTTATATAATTTTACTTCCGTGTTTTTTTTTTGTATGCATAATTTTTAAGTGTAATTTAGTGCATATATTTTCATGGATTTGATTAATGTTTTGAAAGCACTCTAATGTTTGATCATTTCATTTATAGATGTCCCTGATGATGTGACAAAGGGTCACGAAACGAAACGTAGGATTAAACTACTGTATATGGAATCTGCTTGTTTTCCTGCCCCACTCCTTGTAACATGTTAAAAAAATTTTCCTGATCATCGCTTGTGTATGTGTATATATATATATATATATATATATATATATATATATATATATATATATATATATATATATATATATATATATATATATATATATATTTATATTTATATATATATATATATATATATATTTATACATACATATATATATAAATAGGCAAAGCTCTGCATGAATATTACAGACTACATACATCCCATACATGATTTTCGACCTCTCTCTCTCTCTCTCTCTCTCTCTCTCTCTCTCTCTCTCTCTCTCTCTCTCTCTCTCTCTCTCTCTCTCTCTCTCTCTCTCTCATACACACACACACACATACACACACTATATATATACATATATATACAGTATATATATATCACTGCATGAATTTTACAGACTGCGTATCCCTTGATTTTCGACCATCTCTCTCTCTCATAAGTATGTAAATATAAATTATGTAAGTGTAAGGGCGCTTGCGTGCGCGGACCAGTGCATTCGGAATCAAAGAAAGAGAGAGAGAGAGAGAGAGAGAGAGAGAGAGAGAGAGAGAGAGAGAGCAGCTTATTGTTTTACCGAACAAGACATTACCCGCGAACATGTTTTTTTTTACTCGAACGGGAATGAAGTACTAAACGATATGTCAACAGATCCAATCAAGAGAAGAGGTCTTGAACGAATTTTTTAATATGGCCAATGTAACCGAAATCAGTTAAAGGAATAAAAATTATCCTTTTCCGGGGGAAGGTTTCTTAGTCAGATTTCTAAGATGCGGATTTATTGAATTCATTTTTGGAATGTTATTCTACCTTTTAGTATATATAATTTTTTTGTGTATGCATATTTTGTAAAACCAAGTTCAGTATTACTGGGGCTGTTTGCTTTCATTCAACTTTCATATCTATCCTTGCAGAAACGTTGTTAGTGATTATTTGATACCAAACTATTCATAAACCAGTATGCTGAACATCCATGAAGGATGAACTAAGTGGCAGGGTGTAAGTATGTCAACTGCGGTGCTTGCTATCTGTCACGGCAAATGGAATTTATAAATGCTGCCACTTGGAAATAGGTTAGATTAGGCTCCACTGGTATGTACCACAGGAAGTTGGGTTAGGTTTAAATTGTACGCTCTGGCAAGGAGAACGTGGACCGTTTTTGTGCTGGGAAATGTTTGGTTTATGGTTTAGCGGAATATACTAGCTGGATGAGAATGTCTTACTTTATATATTTTGTGTAATAACGCCAAATGGATTGTTGAGCTTATGTCATGTTATTCAAGTGACTAGGGTTTGTTCAGTATTTAACTTGACAAGACATTTCATCGACATATGTATTTGCAAACTGTTTTAGAACGGGATGAGTTTTCAATAACTTATTATTGCTCAATTGTTCATGTTTCTTCGTTAAGTCTGTGGCTATAATGATGATGCCTATAGCTGCTAAGCTTTTAAAAAATTACAGTCATTCTAAGGAGCTAAAATATCCTGACCTTGAGGGATGGGTTTTGCCCTTAAGTACATTACCATTTTCCTGAGAGAGGTATAGTGTAGGTAATGGGCTGGTGAGACTCAGTAGTATGCCAAAGGCTATGTTATGGTTAGGTTTTTTGGATTCAAATGATTGATTAGAAATGGATCAGAGTGTTACTTGATGAGATTCCATGACATGCAGAGAATTGGGTGAAGTTCTAGGAAATTAAGTGACCTCCTGACTGCTATGACTCAGAGTGATTTCCTGTATTAAAATTTCTCATTAGAATCAATTTAATTTGTTTAAGATTATTCTTTAAAGTTAACAGTAGCCATTTTTAATTTTCCATGAAAAGATTATTTGTGCATGGCAAAGCTACATCTAAACTTTATCTTAGTGCGAAATTTCAATTTATTTACACAGTAGTGCCTATTCAGTAGTCTATTTTGGTTCGTGTAGCTAAAGAAGCGATTTCCAGCGTCATTGCCCACTTAGGTGTGTTTAAATAAATCATGTATTTCTTAACTGTAAATCATTAATATATTTTTAATGAATTGATCAACACCTAGTGTATAGTGTTAATGGATATGCCCTTCCTTCATTGCCATTTAATTTTGAAAATAGAATTCGTAGTAGAATTTCATAGATTCAAATATATTTCGGTATATCCCTCAATAACTCAATAATTACAGACATAAATATCCCTACCGTAAATAATAAATGTTTAAAAATTTATCCATTGTTACCTTCTCCTCCACCAAACACAAAATGAGAGGCTGACATGCCATAGTTCTTGTCGTCAAAATTTCACACCTGACTCTGTGTGTAATTACAGGAGTTTCGAAGGTGTTCACAGGTGACCTAAGCTTATAAACTCTGATGCTTGGCAAGGCCGTGGTCGTGTCTGAGCATCTTATGGAAACAGACACCCGATCTCATTCCCACCTGGGTGGACGCTCTCGAGAATATTTCTCACATGAATAATGGTGTAGCTGTGTGTGTGTGTATATATATATGCATTCTCTCTCTCTCTCTCTCTCTCTCTCTCTCTCTCTCTCTCTCTCTCTCTCTCTCTAAGTATATGGGAGTTTTTAATACGCTGTTGTCATTTGCAGTGACTTTTAATTTAACACGAGTCTGAAGGTAGACTGTACGTTAGCACATACGACTATTAAGTTCATAGCCATCGTGAAGTATTCATATAACTCCAGAGTTTTCTTGAGGTGATCATGAATACATTGTAATTCAAATACCATTCCCTTGTTTTCAAAATCTCGAATCCAATGCTTCTTCATATTTTTTGTCATCTTTAATAACATACTTCAAACATTCAAAACTGTGAGAAATAGAGCATAAACCGCGGTGTCAACAGGTTAAGGAGAGTTTATAATTAATGGCTTCCTAGGGTCTCAGAATTATATGAACGATACATCCGTAACACCGCTCCTACTTTTCTAAGCTGCTTCCCCGTGGATGAAGTATTTAGTATCCGTTTCACTTTTATTTTCCTTCTTTCTTAGCAGTAAACCTTTTTCGCATAACGTTTGATAAGCATATCTATTCTTCCTCTGTTATAGTTCTTTAGATATTTTTAATGAGTTTCTGGACATTTGGGCCTGTTCTCATTGCTCTCTGACGGCTCGGAACTGAATGCTTTTCTGACCAAGGGGATGTTTTAAATTCATTTTCATGCTACGGACGGAAATATGCTAAATTTATTGAGCTTCCAGTATGGTACACTCATTACCTTGTTGCTCGGAGTAGTAAGTTGAATGTTATTTAAAGCAAACAAATATAATCATTTCCATGGTGCTCTTGACAGTTTTGATCATGGGGAAATGTTGTGTACCTTGTTGCCCAAGGCATTTTCTTCTCCTTAGCTATGCAGTATATATAAAGTGATGCTGCAAATACGAATGAATCTGGTTTGATCGAAAGTCACGTGAACATCACCAAGAAATAAAAATGTATGCCTATTCATTATGGCAATGTTGGTCACATGTTTTCACCGTTATTAGTTCCGGGAATTTATCATAATCCAATCAGGACAAAAATCATACCAGCATTAATAAGGAAACAAATTCCTGGTCTAAATGAAAGAACCTCCCATATGCGATATAAGACCGAGATGAACGTGATGTAAAAGTGAGCTCGGTTCCAAAGGAAAACTTATGTTTCCATCTTACGTAATTGCGAGCTCGTATTTTAGTCGAATTTGGCCAGTAGTAATCAAAAACAAATGAGAAAGAAAATACCAAAGCTTGGGAGTATAGCTTGTCGCATAGCTTTGAACATCATATGATTGATGTAAACATGCTAGCTTGAATAGCTCGGGCACTGTGTTATTGAAATTATGGTGAATGATATACCACCAACTGAACGTTTTTATGGCTGAAATTGACAGATTTCCATGAAAGCGAATATTTGAAAGATTTATTAGCAAGCTTGTGGTTTATTTTGACTTGTTCCCTGTGACTGTGAACAGATTGTGAATTTCAGAAAAATTATATTTGTTGCTGTTTAGGTTACAGCGCACTGGCTGGCATTCATAAGGTCAGTGGTTCGATCCTGGAATGCTGCCTGCCACTTGCCGTAGATGATAGCAAGCTCATCCTGAGAATTGTTATGAACCAAAATGCTTTAATTTTCTACTAGTAAACCTCTAAAAAAGGAAGATGATTATAAATATATATGTATATGTGTGTGTGTATATGTGTGTGTGTGTGTAGGTGAATGGATGGTTGAGCAATCTGGTGCTATTAATTAGTTTGTTTAATAATAATAATAACACTAATACTATAATAATCATCATCATCATATTAACAATAATAATAATAATAATAATAATAATAATAATAATAATAATAATAATAATAATTATTATTATTATTATTATTATTATTATTATTATTACGATGATGATGATGATGATGATGATGATGATGATAACCAGCTTAGTTACGCACAAATATATTTTCATCTGTGTTGAAAGCATGTTTTTGTGATTGTTATTTTTGGCTGTTGTTTTTTGGTTGTAAGTATGCAATGTTGTTAACATCACATGATGATGTTGGTCTTATTTTTTACCAAATATATTTTAATGTTGTTACCGTGTTTCAGATTATAATAGTGTTATTTATGTTTTTCATATGTTTTTAATTTAATGTGTTTTCAGCTGTTGGTTTACTTGGTAAAATATTTCGAGGTTGATAGAGCATCGGTGATTTGTTCTGCGATTTTTCTGTTGTTAGCCTGATTTTAACTTATTATCCTTCTTTTAGGTTACTGTTTCGTTTAAAATATTTCCCCTTTTATTCAGACATAAACTTCTTGGTAATAATAATTTAAAATCATCATCCTTAGGTCTTTAGTTTTCCATGACTTATAATTAGTGACGTTAGGAACAGAATTTACTAACTAAAAACATGTATCTTTGTTTGGGAGTGTTTGTGTATGTTTACGTGAGAGAGAGAGAGAGAGAGAGAGAGGACAAACAGGATAATATGGATATGTATTCAATCCTGGAGTCACATTTGAGATGGAGTAGAAATTCATTTTTATGTATTTTAGGTATTTTAAGGTATATTTTAGAATGTGTCAGCAGGCACGTGTTTTCAAGTGTGTTTGTCTGAGAGAGAGAGAGAGAGAGAGAGAGAGAGAGAGAGAGAGAGAGAGAGAGAATAAATATACACTTGATTGTGAAGTCATGGTGGTGACGCGTAATTTGGTCCTTCTTCCCTCTTCACTTTTTATGGGGATTTCAAGTTCGTCTTCTCAAGTTATGAAAGAATTTATGGGGTTCAGATCTCCCACTTATACCACACCACGATCTCTCTCTCTCTCTCTCTCTCTCTCTCTCTCTCTCTCTCTCTCTCTCTCTCTCTCTCTCTGATCAGTGTGCTTCAGGAGTCTAGCTTCTACTTATTGTAAAGTGGAATGCCAAGTGTTTGATTGTATTGTTTTGTTATTTTTTTAAATGTTTGCATGCGTCCTGTGTTAATGTTTTTAGCCTTCGTGTATACTCATACACATACGCAACCTCACACACACACACACACACACACACACACATATATATATATATATATATATATATATATATATATATATATATATATATATATATATATATATATATATATATATATATATATTATATATTTATATATAATATATTATTATATATGTGTACATATATGTACATCTACGTTTACATATACATATACATATACATATACATGCACTATAATGGGCTAGGATTGCAAAAAGCTCTGTTGCCTTTTACGGTCATTTCTCATATCATTAGGATGTTTGTCCCACACACACACACACACATACACATATATATATATTATATATATTATATATGTGTACATATATGTACATCTACGTTTACATATACATATACATATACATGCACTATAATGGGCTAGGATTGCAAAAAGCTCTGTTGCCTTTTACGGTCATTTCTCATATCATTAGGATGTTTGTCCCCAATGATTTATGTGCGTGACTTCTAGATATTTCCAATTATTGTTTTCCAACAACATTTTTTGGTAAGTCTTTCAGTTTTGTGGACGCCTGTTTGTTAGGTTAGGTATAACTGATATACCCATAATGGAAGGTTTTGATATTCCTTACATTTTTTTTCGTAGAAGATAGCACGGTCTATTCAAGAATTTTTGTAGGTCATCAAGATATCGGAAGAAAATGAAGGGGAGAGGAAGGTTGATTGGAATGTTGTAAATAGGAAAGAAACGAAGACGAACCATTTGTTCTTTACGTTTCTATTTTTTCTCTTTCGATTTTTTTTGTGCCAATTGTAAATTTGGTAACATTGTGTCGTGTACCAGATGATACATTGATATGAATGCATTGCCATGCCCAGATTTAACGTTTGATGGTCTATAATTTTCAAACAGTGTAATAATTTAATTGATCGTAGGTTTCATGCTGTTGATGCTAATTATTCATAGTTTCCGCCATACCCTTATTTA